>NC_060269.1:42697445-42794291 GCF_021613505.1 Equus quagga | reverse complement strand
TGCCCTTTGTTAGGACACATTTACGTTTGTAAGGTAAATCTCTATCTGTAAAGGTGCCTCCCTCTCTGTACCAGGAAGAAGAAAGGAGATGACCTTCTCTCTAAAAACTCTTAATCAATACCAAAGGCAAGGACTTAAATCTGCATTTTATTGTGCTAGTCTGGTAACCTCCTGTAACTGACTTCCCTCCCCCTCCCAACGATGGCGTCTCCTTAAAGATTAAGCATCTTTCTTTAGGCTGGGAACCGATTGCGGCGCTCATCTGTGACCCCTCCCCCCCCCAGCCTGAGGCAACACACCTGCCACCCCAGGGCGTTCACTGGGACAGCAGATCTATCTGTCGTTTCCATCAAGCGCTGTGCTGACAGAGCAGCCTCGTGACTATTGTAAAAGGGACTTTTCAATCGTATGTGAAACACCCCGTTTGGAGGCTATATAACCACTCTGTGCACCCCACTTCTTCGGTGCCCTTTCTTCCTGAAGGAAGAAAGGCCCCGGGCCATGGTTCCTCATAAAGCTTTGTTTAATTTTCTCTTGCTATTCTGTCTCATGTGAATTTAATTCGTTCTCCGGCCAGACGAACCCCCATTTGGGGAGAGGAAATGTCCTCCTCCCCTACAAGGTTTAATCAAATTTTCTGAAGATAGTGTGACAAGCATTTCTCCCTACTGGTTTAAAGATCGCCCAGCAGATTTCTTGCTGGGATGACTCAGCAAAAAGGCTACTGAGCTTAATTTTTGTTACTTCAAACAGTTCAGAATTATAGGCCTCCTCTTGGGGTTTGTGATAAGCCACATTAATAGTATAAAGTTATAATATTTAAATTTAATAGAAAATTTAAACTTAATAGAAAGCCTATTTTATGAGGGCAAAACTCATTTGACGGCACCTAACATCATGGTTAAGGAAGAGGAAATAGACATTTGGGTATCATTTTTAGGTGATGAATTCAATATGTGAAAAAGCAACTGACTGACTTAGTGTCGTTGTCTATGGCAGGGCAGGGGTTAAAACCCAGGACTCTAAATAAGAGCTGAGACGTGTTTTAGTCTTAGTCAAATTACGCTAAAAAAGGAAAGTTTTCACCCTTCTGTGAAAAGCTCCTTCTGTCGGCAAAACATATTGCAAGATGTCAGACAGCATGAACACCAGAGGGAAGGACGTGCTCTTGATCCATTCTGTTGTTAGCAAGTGACAAAAATGTCTTTCAGCAGAATAATTATAAGGTTATGATCTACGGACTGTCATTTGTGAATAATGTGCACCTGCTGGTTAGAATCTGGCATATTAAAAGCTCATTCACTCCGTGAAAACAGAAACTTTCTTTTTCAAAATGAAAATAGTCAGAGGTGAAGGTACACTTTAACATTTGTTTTAAAATATTAAAGTTTGCTATTAATAACCTAATTAGGGGAAAAGCTGTGTGACCATTCTTCAGTGAATACTATGAATTTGAATATCTCTAAGGCAAGCTCAAAAATGGAAAGGAAAAAACCATAATTGAATAATACCAATTCAATTAGTAGTTACAGCAAAGTTTAATTTATTTGAAACCCAGAGGTTATAATTTCATGATGCTGTAGAAAAAGCACCCCACACATTAGCATCACATTTTCTCTTCTTTTATTTGTATTCAGATCACAGAGGTGACTATATTTAGATTTTGACATGGAATATTTTAACCAAATGTCTCTGAAAGGGTAACTACAAAGACAATTTCACGTCAAATACTGATATTCAAACTTCAATCAGCATGTATTAAAGAGAGGAGTCCTTTCCAAGTAGGATGATTTTCTTTGTGTAGCTATGGTACATGGGTTCATCGTCTTCTAGGGAAGGATACGCATGAAAAGACTGTGTGATTATGCTGAAATAAATCCTATCATTCAATACAGTCTATGAGGCCACAGTTGCTATGGTAACCACTTTCTTACAATACTGGGTATACATAGTAATTTCCTAGCTTTTTCCATTCCAATCAATGTCGCACCCATGTGTCCTTTTTGAATGTCATGGTTATACCCTGGTGTTCTCGAAAAGGGACAGAACCACTACTTTCAAGTAACTTTGCAGGTCCTCAAATTTCCATTATTTTGTTACTTCACTGATACATTGTTTGAATTTGTATCTATCATGAGACTAATTAAGAAGAAGCAATCGCTTAGAAGTGAGCTTCTCTACCAGGCAGTATAAAGCACCTCAGTGACACTTTATCATTTTCTGTTTTAGATTATATGCACAACATTTCTTGCTTAGCGATTCTTTAAATGTTGTCTCATGTTAAGAAATGGCCCTAGAGCCAAAGATGAGGAAGAATCAACAACTTGTGTCAACATCTTGTGAAGAAAGCATCTATGCGTACGATGGCTATTATTCTATAAAGTGGAATTTAGAGGTAAATTAGAGTGAAATGTTAAATTCACTGTTGGCACTAATTTTTCAAGCCACATTCAGACTGCCTACCATGTGTCAGACACTGTCCTAGACACTGGGAATAGAGCGTTAATCAAAACCAAATGCTGTAGTCATTGAATTTACATGCCAAGTGGGGAGATGAGTAGTAGGAATAAGTCTTCCACACTTCCTATAAGTTCTCAGAGTAGTGGGAAAATTAGAGACTTTAGAGATAAACACAACCTACAAATACTCCTTTACCTCTTAACTGTGTGATTTTAAGCAAGTTAATTTACCTCTCTGACTTTACACTCTTCTATATAAACACAAAATGGATTAGGTGTTCACATAAGATTATTGAGAGGATGATGTATGATAAGATATGTAAAGAGTATAGAGTGTAGTTATTTCCCAACAACTATTTCTGGTTCTGTTTCTTCCTATAAAAAGCAAGACTCTGCTGTAAAAATTGTCCTGCCTCTATCCCAGAATTCTGAAGATCAGACAAATAAGAAAAAGGAATCATTCCTGGGTAAGAGATCACTGCAACTTATACTGGAAAGTAAATTAGAAAAGATATTGCCAGTAGCAGCATGGCATAGTCCAGCGAAGTAGCCAGTGGAAGCCATTAGCAGACATTTGGTCCTGTCCAAAACATTCAGGAGCATATTTGGTCCATATCAAATGGGTTGGGACAGGACCAAATATTAAGGACCTTTTGGTGTGGACCAAATGTCTCTTGGACCAAATGTCTTGTGGATGTTTTGGACAGGACCAAATGTTCTGCAAAGGTGGAGATATGAAGTAGCCAGGTATAGACAGAACTACGGCAATGTAGTAGCAGTATGGGAAGCAGTGTTAAGAGTATGTGTTTACGTATAAAGCACTTAGCACAGGGCTGACAAATAATAAACATTCAAAAATGCTTATTATATATATTATGAATTATAAATATATATACAAATATATTATATCATATAATGACTGATGTGCTAAATGTTCTATATATATAATCTCATTTAATCCTCACAATAATCATGTGATTCATATTCATAAATGAAAATTGTAAGTCCAGAAAGATTAAATAAAATGTTCAAGATTACACTAATAAGTAATAAGAGCTGAAATGTAGATCAAGAAGGAGCAATGAGTAATAATAGATGGTGGGAAGAAAGTCTCAGTGAGTAATACAATAGTAAGACTAAGAGAAAGTATCCTTTCTGGTAGAAAATATTTTTTATATGGCTCAGAATGGAGCACAGTGAGGACCAGTGATTGAATGACAAAGGGATATGGAAGAGGCTCCAGGGGAGACCACGTCAAGGTCAGTTCCCTCAGCCATGAGTAAGACTTGCCAGAAGGATAAGGTTAGAAGTTAACATCTGTGTCCACTATTTGCAATTTGACCACATACCTAATTACTCTTAAATTCATTCTATTCATTCTTAGTGCTATTTAGTATATTATAAAATCTTGGGTTTTTTAAACAACTATTGGGATGAGGTTCATGAATCTGATGGACCCCAAATGATAATAGCAATCAGAGTTCTAGTACCCTCTAATGGGCAGAGTAGGCCAGTAACCCCTATTAGGTACAGAATGATGCTCCAATCAAGCTTATTCTTTGTTTATTTGTGTATTACACTACAAATTATATTTGAGTCTTATAAATACACATAAGTTTTTGAGTTCACTTAAAATGCATTACATCTCCTCAAACTTTCTCAGCTTATGTTTAAAAGTTACCTAACACAAGAATTGAACAACATGAATCTGTCATCCATGTAAATTTGTTTTAAAGAACCATCTTAATGATTCAAAATCACTACAATAATGGGTACATAAATTTTATATCCTTATTAAAGTTAGTATTAAGAGGATATCAAATACCATGGTTAAACTTTTTTTGTCAACAGTGAAATTTTACAGATTCAAAACAATAAAATTAACAATTTTATGGTGAAAAATCAGTTTAATTACAAGTGAGCTTCAATAAGGTTAATAACTGACTTCTCAACAGAAATAAGTAGGTGAGAGGCAGTAGTATAAAATATTTAAGGTGAAGCAAAAAGAATGTCATACGAGAATCCTATGTCCAGCAAAACTATCCTTCAAAAATGGAAGAGAATCTGGTGCATTTCTAGTTAAGCAAAACTGAGAATTCTTTTCTATCTGACCTGCCTTACAAGATAGACTAAAAGGGCTTGATTCAGGTGGAAATGGAAGGACCTTAGACAGAAACTCAAATCCACCTGAATAAATAAATAGCATTGGTAAGGTAACGAAGAAATAAATAGCAGAAGAGGTAACTATATAGAAAATATACTGTAAACAGGACAGTATAAATGTAAATTAATTCAAAATGGGCAAAGGATTTGAATAGACAATTCTCTAAAGGAGTTATGAAAATGACTAATTAGTACATGAGACGATACTCAGCGCTACATCTTTAGGGAAATGCAAATAAAAAGCACAATGAGAAACAGTTTCACACCCAGAAGGAAGGCTGAAATGAAACAGATAGACAACTAGCAAGCGTTGTGAGGACGTGAAAAAAGACAGAACCTTCATTCATTACTGATGGGCACATAAAATGGTGCGGTCACTTTGGAAAATAGTTTGTCAGTTCCTCAAAATGGTAAAAATAAAGTTCCCATATGACTCAGCAATTCCAAATTTAGACATATATTCAAGGGAAATAAAAGCATATGGTCAATACAAACTTGTACTTGAATGCCCATAGCAGCTGTATTATTAATAGCCAAAAAGTGGAAACACCCCAAATATCTATTAACTGGTGAATGGATAAACAAACGTACTTGGCAATACAAAGGATGAAGTACTGACTCGTTCTACAAAATGGATGACTGTTCGAAACCTTTTGTTAAATGAGAGAAGCCAGTCACAAAATACCGCATGTTGTGTGATTCCATTTATATGAAATGTCCAGAAACGGCAAATCCGTAGAGGCAGAAACTAGGCTAGTGGTTGCCAAAGGCTGAGAGAAGGGAGGAAAGGGGTGTGACTGGTAATGAGGTGATGGAAATGTTATAGAATTAGGTAGTGGCAATGGTTGTATGACTCTGTGAATATATTTTAAAAATCACTAAATTACCCACTGTAAATGAGCTAATTTTATGGTGTGTGAGTTATAGCTCAATAAAGCTTTTATTAAAAAATCAGGTTAAAGGGAGAATCTCTGACCCAGAATATATATAACTGTCATTTGGCTTTCATCTGTTTATTCTGTAGATGAGAAAACTGAAGCTAAAACAGGAGAAATTAATTGCTGAGGGCTCAAAGCTCAGATCAGTCAACTCTGAATTCAGTATGTGTCCAACTACATCATGTAGATACAGCATGTCCATAGGGAGTGAGAGAGCACTTGAAATTTGCTTAGATATGTGTTTAATATCTAAGCAATATGTTTGTGTTCTTTGTTCAGAGACCCTGGGAAGATTACCCTGCTAGATAAAAATTCCAAGCTATAAACAAGTATTAGTCAGAAATGTAATTCAGGTTTACATTGTCAAGATTTAAAAGCAGTTTAGGACAGAAGTTTAACGCACAGACTGTTGGATTCAAACAGACTTGCCTCCAAATTCTGGTTCAACAGTGTGACCTCCGGGCGGTAGCTTAGTCAAGCTAAGCCTCAATTTCTTCAAGTGCAAATTGGCTACGCTAACAAATACTTAGATCATGGTGTTTTGAGAATTAAATGAGACAGTGTATGTGATGTGCTTATCTTAGTGCCTAATACATACAAAGTAGCGAATGATTCCAACAATGAGAATGAGAATGATGATGATGATACTGTTTTCAGTAACAGAGTACAGAGCTGATGTAAGTGGTTTCCCCTCTCCTTTCTGAGGCTTCTCTTATCATCATGATCATTTATAATGTAATGCATTATTGGAGCCATAGATTACTTTCTCTCTTCCCATTTCTTCTCATGGGAAAATCTGAGAATCCTGAGAAAAACAAGAAGTCAAGACAGAAAGCAATAGAGATCATGGAGGAGCTTCCTCCCGTAACTTTTGTTTTGCCCCTCTCTCCTGGGGTGTTGAGTTCCTCTGTGTTCCCATTGATTCAGCAGCCACTAGAGGTGAGGAAGTTAAATGATTAGGATAGGATGTTCAAAGATGGGGGGATGTGCACCCGAGTGATCAATATAGTGCTTCAAAGATGTTGCATCTGTACAAAAAAAGTAAAAATATGTTACATATATAGAAAGAAATCTTGGAGAAAAAGACTCAAAATCTATTGCGCATGATCCTCATATATTGATATAATTTTCTTCAACTATTTGTCATTGCTTATTGTTTACAGCATATGAATAAATAAGCCATGACATTTTCTAGAGGTTGTTCATATCTCTCTGTGACATACATAATATTTCTTAGAAGCATACATATTAGAAATAAGACACAGGGAAAAAGAAACTATCATTTACTGGGGCCAGGAGGTTATCCCATTCAATCCTCTGAAGCCATCTGTGGTAAACTTTAGCATTTTAATTATATAGATGAAAAATCCATGACTCAGAGGGATATAAGGGCACATGGCTAATAAGTAGCAGAACAAGAGTTCATAGATTCTCCCTAACATTTTTGGAATAACTTTATTGAGACCTAATTCACATACCATAAAAATTTTTCCATAAGAGAAAAATATATTGTTTTAAATTTTTCTAAATTACCAAACTGGTACTCTTTCTACTATACAATGCTGCTTTACTTTGGGTGAAACATGATAGCAAGAAAATAATATCTTTATTATTGTGCCAAGGACAAGTTAAAAAAATTGAGATCATAGCTTAAATGTTAAAGTTCATATCAAAGAAGATAAGGAAGTCATGCAAATACACACCAGATTCTTTAAATTGGAACACCCAGGGGTTAAGTCACTGTGGCTGGGGATAAACTAGCTTCCATTCCGAACCATGGGAATCATGCCCCATGTTACCACTGGGACAAGTTTAGTTCAAATTTCAGATTTGTCTCTTATTAGCTGTGTGTCTTTGGGCTTAACATTTCGAAGACTCCATTTCCTCACAGGATTGATGCAAGATTTTGATAAAGTATTTATAAAGTATGCTTCTCAGTGTCAGACACATATTAGGGTCTCAGTAAGGGCACGTTCCTTTCCTCTGTCCTTATTTTCTTTGCCCACTTTAAAATATAAGTACTTCTGGGAAGTATAGAGCAATAAACAAATTTTAGTAAGACATTGAATTCTCACATATGTTACCTCTCAACAATGAGGACTGCCAAGAGTATAAGGGCATTAGTTCCCCAAGGAAAGAGAGAGAGAGAGGAGAAGATGGGGTATTATGCAACAAGAACAGTAAGTAGACTAAGAATATCTCAATTTAGACTGTAATGTATCTGGTAATAACTCTTCTGAGGCTAATTTAAAAATGAAGACCATGCTTTCATGAACTCATGAAATCTTTGTTTCCTCTTTTATAAAAAGAGAGACTAATGATTACTCTGAAAAACTAGAGATTAGAGCATATATCCTACCTAAAATATTCAAATCACTATAAATAGGAACTATGCTGGTCAGAAGAAACAGTTTTGTGCCCGGATAAAATGAATGGCAACGTGTCTCCCAGCTCTTACATATGTTATACACTCTAGTTTGTTCAGCCTCCAATGAGACATGCACCTACAGCACTGTGCAGCATTATAAATCCACTCACGTATTCATTCTTTAATTATTAAATAACCATCTATTTAATATAAAGCCCTGAGCTGGACTGGGAGTAGGTGGTGATGGCAGAAAGGTAAAGACAACCATAAGTACTGTTCTTGTCTTTAAGGAGCTGAAAGTATAATAGACAAAATGCTTTATCACAACCTCTTTATGGCAGTCACTAACTCCAGCAGCACAAAGCTGACTAATTTTAGACTGAGAATTGTAACCATGAAATATAGCCCACATATGTGTAATTCTTCGTACTTACGCATACATTTTGTGATCAGATACATACTACAGGCTTTTGGAAACCGCCATTTCTATATAGTATGAAGTCATCTGCCTAGTTTGTATTTAGCAAAAATGTTTTCTTAGTTAATAGAGAAAAATAAGACCCAAAACATGATTTGAAGATCTTGACATAGAGTTCATATATCCTACTGGAAGAGGTAAAAGCCTCTTTGCTACAGCTCAAAAAAGACCTCGCCCAGAGTCAATAGACAGCAACAGCATAAGACAGTCGATAAGGCTCACACTTAGCATGTGGGTCAAGAACTTACAGACCTAAGGAACTTGCTCCAGAAGGAGATCTGAAAAGTTTTAAAGTAAAAACAAACAAACAACAACAACAAGACATTACCAACAAAAAATTCTTCCTGGAAAATTCTAAGAAAGTTAGAAAACAGAAAAATTTGACTTGAATTTCAGCATCCCCATTTTCTTACTCTGATCCTTCTACTGCAATGAAACAGTTTTCTGAAAGGAAGACTTTTTTTTCCTCTTTGGACAAAATACAAAATCACAAGCAAAGTTCAGTTAAAGAGAAGAATATCACTAGAGAAATTTTTAAGTAAAATCTGCTTGATTCTTTGAAGTGATTGGAAAATTATTTCAGGCTACTTAATTTCAGATAAACAAGTTTATATCTGAGTTCCCAATTTTTTTTTGAGTTAAACTGTCAGTTCTTATCAAGTAAGTTTGCTACTCATTTTAAATCCAACTGTTTTTTTGTGAAAATATTTGTAATCATGCAGTTCTGGTGAAGGAGAGATGATAAGGTATATTCTTTCTTCTGATAAACGCATTGAGGGGAAAAAAGAACTCAGTAAGAGAAATATAATGCAAAGAAATAAAACGGCGTACAATGGCATGATTCACTAGCCCTGAGTCTCAAAATAGTAAATTCCTTAGGGGAACTGTTTTCAGTATAAGCCTTCCCATGATTAAATATTAAAATTTTATAGAACTTTCCAGGCTACCATGAATTTTCCTTAAAAATCTTTCAAATTGATAAAGTGTATTAAACTATCAATAAAGAAACGCTAATACTTTTTGATTCAGAACAAAACCTAGCAATTATTTCAAAGCATTGCAATAATTAAAGAAAAAAGTAACCATAATAGGCAAGGGCTGCCACATTCCGAGTATTGTGAACTAAAAACAAAATGGAAATGTAGGTAACTGTAATAAGTTTCCTGAGGCTCAACTGGCCTTAGGATATTGCCGAGCTTCCGGATATTGATAATCTATTTATTTCCAATGTAGCTCCATTAATTTATTCGCAGAAACTCTACCCTCAAAACAAGCCCTTCTTCTAGTTCAAGGTACAAGAAGGGGATGACCCCATGGTGTCTCATAAACTTGTTTAACTTGTTTAACACCCGACCCAGTTTCTGACTCACTGAAATAAGGCCCATTGGCTCCCAATAAATTCACATAAGGTGGCTACCTCCTCAGTGCAATTGCCTTGATAACTGAAGATCTATAACGCTCCTGTCTCTAGGGCAAGCAAATTCTGTCTCAAATCTGAAAGGCAGAAGCTTATGCAGAACAGTGGGAAAAGCTTGCAAATAAAGTTTCAAGGGGTCCTATTCTCAGAGTTGCAAAGACAGCTCATTGGCGGTTATCTTTGGTGAAGAAACTAGTTGAATTTGAAAACTTCTTATGTATAGGTAAAATATTAGGGACCAACTCATGAAATTTGCAGTCTTGATTTCAACACTGGAAAGGAAACAGATTGAATGTTTGATTCACTGCAGACAATAGAACACAATTCTAAAATATTTTTAATTTCGTATAAAAATTCAGTTTTCTATAACTATTCTACATTGCTCTTTACTTTTCCCTAGAATTTTGTTATTATGGTAAACCATACATAACATAAAATTTACCAGTTTTACCATTTTTAAGTGTACTAATTTGTGTCATCAAATACATTCACAATGTCGTGCAACCGTCGCTGCTATCCGTTTCTAGAACTTTTTCATCACCCCAAACTGAAACTCCATGACTATGAAACACTTATTCCTCATTCTCTCCTCCCTCTAGCCCCTGGTAACCTCTAGTATACTTCTTGTCTCTATGAATTTGCTTATTCTAGGTACCCCATATAAGTGGAATCACACAATATTTGCCCTTTTGTGTCTGGCTTATTTTTCCTAGCATAATATTTCCTAGGTTCATCTATGTTGTAGCATATTTCAGAATTTCACTCCTTGGTAAGGCTCAATAACAATCCACTGTATGTGTATACCACATGCTGTTTATTCGCTCATCTATTATTTGGGTTGGATCCACCACATTGCTCGATCTTAAGCAGGAAAAGCTTATCAGCATGGTGCAACCATCTGTGGTTCTATATTGGCCATAGCTTCCCACCTTCTCCCCTCTACCCTTTTGTGGGGGACCCTGGAGGAAGTAAAATTGCCCCGCACTCCTTAGCACAGGCCAGATGACTGTTCCTTTCCTTGCTGGGTCACTTTTATGATACCTTTATTAGCAGAACAGAAGTTTACGCCCCTTGCCTTGCCCCGTTTCTTCTTCCCTGCTACTAACAGTGGTGGCCCTGTTCCTGCTTCTAACCTGCTCCTCAGAAACCACCTAAGCTGCTCAGCAGATTCAACCTAAGTCTTGTGTGTTTCTTTTAAATTTTGACTTAGTAAGGGTCAATCTTTCACTTAATTTCCTTTGAATCGTATAAAGGGTCTTAGATAACTTCTGACCTTTAATAAAATTGAAAAATGGAATTTTTCTATGTGCTAGTTAATTACATTTTCACAATCTCCAATCCTGATCCAAAGAAAATGAAGTTCTCTCTTTTGGCTCACTATAAATTAGGAAAATATAATTCTAACATACGTAGTGAGAGTTATCTCACCCTATTTCAGAATATAAATGAAGGTTAAGAAATTTTCTTTTTAACTTATGCCTTCCACCAAAAAGACCCCTTCTCTAATCCACTTTCCGAATGCAAGATTTCTAAACCACAGCAGCTATACCCCTGAATAACTAATACTCCAAAATGTGTCTTTGCTCATCTCGACATTGGGTCCATACACTTCAACCCTGTACAAAGGTAGGTTTATTCAGGGGTTGGGAAATACACCTCTCACGACCTGAAATCTGTCATAAGAATTACCATTTTGGGCACTGGTCAAGTAATTTTCTAAACTTCTCTTAAGAACTCAAGGGTTTTTTTTCCCATGCTTCATAATTTCCAATAATATTTCAAATTAGTCGACTAAATAGAGCTCTATAAAAGTGTACAGGTTATGCTCACAGTTCTAAAGAGACCTTTCTGAATCCATGATGCCCTGAGTTACTAAGATTTACCGTCTACACAGCCACTTGTCATACAACTGCTCAATCCATTAATTATATTTATTCTTGTATAAATTTTAGGAAGTCATTTAATTTATTAGATACTCAGGCTGTCATATTTAAAATTTATATAATAATATGTGCTTTTTATATTTGTTCTGAGGATTAATTTTCAACCTGTCTTCAAAGCCACTTTGGTAAACTGTTATCATTTTTTTCCTTTGGTTTAGTTATGATTTTTGCTCCCTGCCATCTGAACTCCTTCTATTTTTAAGGACTGAGATTTGGGGAAGGACAAACCCCCTAGAGAAAAAAAAAATCAGATACTTGCTTTTCCTGAGTCATAAGATCGGGCATGGACAATTGACAAAATCCAGATGGTGCTTTTCTAGACGGATGACTTTACCTGAAACAAAAAAAAAAAACTCAGGAATGGTTTAGAATTCACTGTGGCAGGAACAACGCCTGTTTTTGCATGATGGCGCCCAGCCTCCAACTGTGGTGCCTGCAGCCTTTCACTTAAGCCATCCATTGTCAGCAACCGTGTCAGTGCCAAAGCCAGTGTCCCTGTGGGGTGGTCTTAGTGGTGGTTTTTCACACCTAGTTGACCTTGCCTCTTGCCTATTTTCAAGTCTTCACAGTAAATTACTTTTGTGTTTAAGTAAATCAGAATCAGTTTCTGCTGTTTTTCAAAAAAACTCTGATCGCAAAGATGAGTATGTCATAGAATTTCAATAAATCTTAGTATTATCTCCTCAATCCTACCAGAACCTATCAGCTAAAGCCCAACTATTCCATAAAGCCCTTTCTAACTACCCCCTCTTTAAAATCTGCACTTAGAGTCAGTGAATGCTTACAGTATAAGGTTGTGAAACATTGTTCTATCAATGTGCAGGGGAAGTCTTGTGGCAAATCTAATATCAACCAAGACCTTAAAAGATTGGTAAGATTTTGACAATTGAGGTAAATACACAATTAGGGACAAATGTAAATAAGACCATGTATTAATTAGGATTCTCCAGAGAAACAGAACCAACAGGAGACACACACACACACACACACACACGAAGAAATTTATTATAAAGAATTGGCTTACATGATTACAGAGGCTGAGAAATCCCAAGATCTGTAGTCAGCAAGTTGGAGACCCAGAAGAGCTATGTGTAGTTCCAGTCTCAGTCCAAATGCCTGAGAACCAGGAGAACTGATGGAGAAGGCTCAAGTCTGAAACCTACAGGCTCAAGAAGTGTCAATGTTTCAGTTTCAGTGTGAAAACTAGAGAAGACTAATGTTCCAGCTCAGCAGTCAGACAGGAGGAGTTCACTGTTATTCACAGAACGGTCAGCCTCTTTGTCATATTCAGGCCTTCAGATGGATTGGCAATCCACTTTACTCAGTCTACTGATTCAAGTGCTAAGCTCATCCAAACCCCCCTCACAGAAACACCAATAATGTTGACCAACCGTCTGGGCACTCTGTAGCTCAGTCAAATTGACACGGAAAGTTAACCATCACAGACCCTGCAGGTTGCAAGTTCAGGATCTGTTCCAGGAACATCTAGCATGCAGTATGACAGAGAAGCAAGGCAGATAATAGGGAGTGGGGAAACCCCTGCCCAGGCTGAGAGATGGGTACCAGGAGTTAGTATTGGGAAAGGAGATGTCTGTTGTTTAATTTTTCCCTTGTTCTTAGGTGGCTAGGGCCAAAAGATGAAGGAGGAGTGAAATGGAATCCTATGAAAAAATACCAAAAGCCAAATTTGTCACGGTTAAGTGACAAATTCCATTTATATGGGCTAAGAGTGGGAGAAAATAAAAATAAAGGAAGTCATAAACAAGGCAAAACTGAAATAGTGTGTGAAATAAAACCATGAGTATATATATATATATATATATTTTATACTCTGCATGTGTATTTTTTTATCATACTTTAGATTCACATGGAATAAAATAGTTTATTCACAATGATGCACCTCCTCCATAACACAATGAATATGGTTCAAAACTATAATCAAGAAAAATTCAAGATTATATTTTTGTGAGATTAATGTAATCACTGCCCCGATCTTGAGTATCTTGCAAAGTAGGGAATCCCGAATCCCGGAGACTCAAATTCTGACCGCCTCCTGCTTTGAAAAAGTGGTCCCCTGCTCTTTCTTGCCCAGGCCTTAATATTCCCTCTAAATCTCTTGTCTCCCCAGCTCTCCTCTCCCTAGAGGACAAAAGCTTAAGCTTGCCTATATTTGAGAACAGAGCGGGAAAGGAAGCCAATTGCATTAAGTCCAAATTTGCATTATTCCTGGGTGTATAATGGCAAGATTGTGGTGTCCCTGAGTAAATACTGCGTGCATACACACACATACATACATGTATTAATGTATTTCTCTAAAAACAGGAAAATATTATTTTTGTGATTTATACCTAAAGTTGTTTAAATCTTGAACTGAATTCACAGATCGCTTCCCATTCTTCCCTTTTTTTAAATGTAAGGAAATCAACACAAGTGAAGTTTTTCTTAAATCAGTCATTTGACATCTTCATGGTCCGATCACTTCTGAGGAAAATGTTTTAGCAATTACTTTAGTCAATATGCATGTCAGTGATCAGAGATTTCATTTTATTCAAAATAAGCCGTACTGAATAGAACATTACATATGATTGACATTCAGGAAATAGTCACTGAATTCTTTAAAAGTGAGTACATATCTTCTATTGAATAAAAGCTGCAATATTTTCAAACAGTCCTTATAGCTTCAAAGTGATGACTACAAATGTACGTGCAATCCATGTGGAATATAGTAGTTTAATCAGTTCCAGTTACTGTCAGAGGGTTCCCTCTTTGAGAAGCAGTAGAATATGGTGGCTGGATGCTCTAGACTCGGGAACA
This sequence comes from Equus quagga, assembly GCF_021613505.1. NCBI lineage: Eukaryota > Metazoa > Chordata > Mammalia > Perissodactyla > Equidae > Equus > Equus quagga. Next base: position 42,779,711 of record NC_060269.1, on the reverse strand, counting down.
AGACTGAGTTCCAATCTCACCCTCTTGGCCACAACTTGCTCATCTGTAGAATGTGGATAGTACCCGCCCTGAGGGAGGTTGCAAGTATCAGATGAGTATACAGATTTACAGGTCTGGATATAGATATATTCATATATATGAGTGTATATAACATATGTGTACATACATGTTTGTATTACTGTGATAATTTGTATTATATAATAACTGTTTAGGTTTCTTTCTCTCTCTCTCTCAACATATACACATGTATATTTCTTCCACTTGCCTGCATTAAACTACGTAAGTTAGTATTAATAAATGTCTAAAGGGTCTGTGGAATTTGATATAAATTACAACCATTTTAAGTCGCAACACACTTGCGAACTCCATTTTCTGTAGACCTCTGATGGTATTTGCCTTATCTCAATAATCAAATTGTCACTTAATAAATCCAAAAGGACACCTTGGACAGCACCAGCCATCTGCAGACTTTGTTCCAGACTGCTCCGTGAGGATTCTTTCCTTGCCTCCATCGTTCCATATGCTTCATGTATAACCATAATAATAGCTATTATCTACAAAGTGATGACTATTGGTCAGATTATCCATTAACCATTAAAAACGAGTATGTTTTACCCATTACTCTCAGGGATACTGACGCAAAAACAAAACAAAACAAAGATTAAATAAATTTTCCAAAGTCAAACTATTTGTAGACGGAAGAGAAAGATTCAAAGCTTTTGTCCTCTGGCCCTGACAGCCTCCCCTTATGCTACGTCATTTTCATATTTATTTTACAAGCTTTTTGTTAATCTCTGCTGTGTCTTTGGCTCTGGTATGTTTCTGTTCCTAGATTTGCAGCTTCCCGCCCAGTGTTTTATTTTCCTGACTCCGTTCCTTCCTCTCTCCTGACGTGGGCCATGTGAATTGTGCGCATGTCCTATAATCTCACCTTACCTTTGACCCGAGGCCCTGGCCTGGAGACACTTCCACAGCCTCAGTGGACACAACCTTGTCTTCTCAGGGCCCACTTTACCCCTCCTTGACCCCACAGTCATTCTAACAACAAAGACATAAGACAGACAGAGACGAAAATACTCTGACTCTTCAAGAATACAGACAATGACTTTTAGTAAATTTGCAAAGTGCCCAAAATGGTGCTGAGTTCTCCTCTAAGTAACACAATCTACTTGCTGCCTTCACGTTTAACTCTTAACAAGGTGGTATTTATTTTGTTACTGCTGTTCTTTTGACATTTATTTTTCCTCAAAGAACAAAAATGCTTTTGGAAATTTTAAATGTTTGTAGAGAAAGATGGATAATTCTGCCATAAGTCAGCCAAATGGGCTAAGATTTTCAAGGGTAATAAAATAAAAGGAATTTATTTTGCTAGGATCTATATAAAGGAGTCCATTGCATGCAAAATAACTTTTGCATGGCAATTCCCCCATATGGCAAATATTGGGCTAAAACAATTAATAAATAGAATACTTTAATTTTTAAATTATACAAGCAATACAAACACATTGATTAACAATAGAAATTACGGATGAACAGAAAGAAGAAAAGGAAATTTGTCAGTCGTTTCAAATATAACCAGATAACCATTTAGTCATTTGTAAATATTCTTCTAAATATTTTTCAGTGTATATATTTTTCCATTTTTTATTGTGGTAATATATAAATAACATATCATCTTAACCATTTTTAAGTGTACAGTTCACCGGTATTAAATATGGTTTTAATGTCAGGCTACCATCATCTCTCCATCCTCGGAACCCTTTGCATCTTGTAAAATTGAAACTCTATACCCATTAAACTATAACTCTCCCTTTCCCCCTTCCCCCAGCCCCTGGCAATCACCATTGTACTTTCTGTCCCTATGATTTGGACGACTCTAAGTACTTTATATAAATGGAGTTATACAGTACTTGTCTTTTTGTGAATAACTGATTTTTTTCACTTAGCATAATGTCCTCAAGTTTCATCCGTATTGTAGCTTATGTCAAAATTTCCTGGGGCTGGCCTGGTGGTGCAGCAGTTAAGTGCACACGTTCTGCTTCGGTGGCCCAGGGTTCACCGGTTCGAATCCCGGGTGCGGACATGCAACCACTTGGCAAGCCATGCTGTGGCAGGTATCCTACATATAAAGTAGAGGAAGATGGACATAGATATTAGCTCAGGGCCAGACTTCCTCAGCAAAAAGAGGAAGATTGGCAGCAGATGTTAGTTCAGGGTTAATCTTCCTCAAAACAAAAAAATTTCCTTTCTTCTTAAGGCTGAATTTTATATATATACCAAATGTTTGGTCCTTTTCACCTACTTGTGAGTTGACTTCCTTCCCTTTGAAGTCTCTGACTCTCCCCACCCTTAATATCTTGTTTGAAAAACAAGTGTTTCTTTGGCCACCGAAAAACAAAAGAACACAGAGTGAAGCCCAAGAAACAGGCTTTTCTAGGTTCCTCTCTGTCTACCACCTAGTTCATGCTATGCTAAGGTGATGGGCTTTTCATATATATGTGTTGTTAATTTCCACAGATTTGTGAATTTTTGAGTTTTCCTTCTGTTATTGATTTCTAGCTTCATCCTATTGTGGTCAGAAAAGATACTTTATATAATATCTATCTTTTTAAATCTATTGAGACAATTTGTAGCCTAACATATGGTCTGTTCTGGAAAATGACCACTGTGCACTTGAAAAGAATTTGTATTCTGTTGCTCTTTTGTTTAGTGAGGATGATATTTAAGGTGAGGGCTTCGGCCATTTTGGCGAGTTATTTGGCTTTCCTGGGTTTCTCCCATGTATATGTTATTAAACTTTTGTTTGCTTTCCTCCTGTTAATCTGTCTCATGTAAATTTAATTCTTAGAACAGCGAGAAGAATCTAGAAAGGTACAGGAAAATTTCTTGCTCCCTCAGAGTACTTACACAAAGGTAGATGGCATAGCTTACTACATACCTAGACTATGGGGACTATCTTACAGGACCACCATCACATATGTGGTCCATTGTTGACTGAGATGTCATTATGTGGTGCATAACTCTCTCTATTTAAAATATTTCTTTTTTTTTCAAATTACAAAATATTTTACAACCAAATACTCATTGCTAAACTTCTGTATATATCCTTAATATTTCCTTACAATAGTACACAATTGTTGGGTCTAAGGAAAATGCATTTAATAATCTGTTAATTCATAATAAAATTATGTTAATATACATGAAAATGTGAAAGAATAATATTTTAAAGTAACTTATGACTTTGCATATTGTATGAATGTCCGAATCTTACAGAATTAGCAGGACTAAGTAGTGGAAGGATTCAACACAGCATTTTATCTGTTTATTTATCTATTTACTTATTTATGCAGTGTTTCCTTGTGAGAGGCAGAGCCTAGTATTTCTCGGTGTCTGGCTGTCCACAGTGCAGTGTCTGATGGCTGCCTATGTGACAGAAGAACCAAGGTTCATGTAGATTTACAGTTTATGTTCAACTCTAGAAGTGAACTGCATCTAGTTAATGCCCCATAGATGGTTTTCTGATATCTAAAGTATGTAAATAAAATTGGCACAGAAACATAGGCTTGCGTTATTCAGAAGATAGGCTGCGCTTAATATATTTTTGTCCATTGGCTCTCACGATGGGGAGAAAAGAAAAGAAATTAATCCTTTCATTGAAGAAATGAGGAAGAGTATGAGAAAGAAGTCGTTACGAAATAGGGAAATAACAAGTAAATGGAGAGAAATAAAAGTAACAGAACAAGGAAAGAGTACTTTTTCACATTTAGCTAAGAAAACACTTTATAAAACCATGCAATAGTACACCATTTCCAAGCTCTTCTCGACTACATGCAAAATAACCAAGAAATTCTTTCTTTCTTTTTCTTGCTTTCTTTTATTCTTGTTAAAGGAATAATTATTACCATAGAACACAGTTTAGAAGAAACCATTTCTTCTGCAAAAATGTATACCAATTAGTCAATGTCTCAAAACTAATAAACTCTGGATTAATGTGAAAATAAAGAAAAATAGAGTAAATTGTCTGGATTTGAAAGAGCAATGTTTTACCTAAATTGGAATTAAATGATGCGAGGCAATCACTAAGGAAATTAAAAAGCAGACTTTCTTTTTTAGCTGTCACTTTCCAGATAAAAAGTGTTATTAAAATAATGCTGCTGATAAAATTATATATTTTCATTTTTAGTTTATCTAGTGGATGGTTTCCGTAACTGTCACAGTTATATTTCTAATAGGAGAATGTAATGGATGAACTTTTAATAATGTATATCGTCTCTACAGAAGCACTGTCCAACAAAAGTTTCAGTGATAATGGAAATGTTCTGCACTGTGCAGTCTAGTCGCCACTAGCCATGTGTGGCTATTGAGCACTTTAAAATATAGCTAGTATGACTGAGGCATTGCATTTTTAAGCTTATTTCATTTTACTTTTATTTTAAATGCAGCCACACATGGCTAGTGGCTACCATACTGGACAGTAAAGCTTGAGAGAATTATTTAAAAAGGAAAAATATTAAAGGGAAAACATGTATGGTAGGTGAATTATTCAGAGATTGATTGAGTTCTCCTCTAGAGAACTTTGTAACGAATGGACAATGTCAACCTTAAAACTGAGATTTGGAACTTTCATTCATTTTTGTGGTGTTTAATATATCGAAAGTTTTCTAAAATGCTGTGAGGAAAACAATTAAGAATTAGTACAGATAAGCTATTTTAAAAACCCAAAATGTTAAATATTAGCCTCAAGATATTGACTTTTCCAAATCATATGTGCAAAGGTTTTATTTTTTTGGTGAGGAAGATGGCCCTGAGCTGGCATCTGTGCCAATCTGCCTGTATTTTATGTGGGATGCCACCACAGCATGGCATGATGAGCAATGCCAGGTCCACGCCTGTGATCCAAACCTGCAAACCCCGGGCCACTGCTGAAGCAGTGTACATGAACCTAAACACTATGCCACCAGGCTGGCCCTTCAAAGATATTTTTTTAAGTCAGGTTTACAGATAATGCAGAAACCCCTATTATAAGGAATTATGCATCACTGGAGACTTCCTTCAATCTACATATACAATACTTCCTAACTGCCTTTCTCTATTTTGATATCTGAAAGAAAATATGACCTTATTCCTCGCTATTGTAATTAATAAACTAGGCAAAAACTAAGAAAATCTAGTGGCTATTAGTTAACTGGAAGGTTAATATAATCCCATCACTAAGTAGTTCTTGATGTGCTATGATACTATTTTTCTTTAATTTATCACCTGATGGAAACTCAAGGATAGCAATATTTAGACAATTATTTTAATTGAGGTATATTGGATATAGAAAACACTGCACACAGCTAATGGACGCAGTCTGATGAGTTTGGACGTACGCATTCACCCATGAAGCCATCACCACAGTCAAGGTAATAGACATACCCACCATTTTCGAAAGTTTCCTTGTATCTCTTGTTGTTTTGTTTTATGTGTGGTAGGAACACATAACGTGGATCTACCCTCTTAACATTTTTCTAATGCATAATACATTATTGTTGACTCTAGGCACCACACTGTATAACAGAACTCTAGAATGAATTTGTCTTGCAGAACTGAAACTTTATACAGATTGAACAACTCCTCATTTTCCCCTCCCCTCAGCCATTCAAATGGCCAAAAGGTATATTAAAAGATGCTCAACCTCACTAATCATCATGGAAATGCAAATCAAAGCCACAGTGAGATATCACCTTACACCAGTTAGAATGACTATTATATTTTTTTAAAAAAAGATAAATGTTGGTGAGGATATGGAGAAATTGGAACCCTTCTACACCGTGTTTGGAATGTAAAATGGTGCAGTTGATATGGAAAACAGTATGGAAGTTTCTCAAAAAATTAAAAATAAAACTACCATGTGATCCAGCCATCCTACTTCTGAGTATGTACTCACAAGAATTGAAATAAGAATCTTGAAGAGATATATGTACTCCCATGTTTATTGCAGCACTATTCACAATACCCAAGTTATGGAAACAACCCAAATGTCCATCGATAGATGACTGGATAAAGAAAATACGGTATATACATACAATGGAACATTTTTAAAAAGAAAGAAATCCTGCCATTAGTGACAACATGGATGGACCTTGAGGACATTATGCCAAGTAAAGTGATGCAACCACAGAAAGAACAATACTGCTTGATTCCGCTTACATGAGGTACCTAAAGTAGGCAAATTCACAGAAGCAGAGAATAGAATGGTATTTCTCCTTCTTGTACACTGAAACCCAGACTTTGCCTGCACCCAGGTAAAGCTATGCCAATTCTTACAACACCTTAAGCAGGAATTTCTTAGCTTGGGATTTATGGGACCAAGGGTTTTTTTGATAGATGCAGGGTCTGTGAGCCTGGATGGGGTAAATTACACTTTTTATTCCTAACTGTTAACTGCAATACAGCATTTCCCTCAATCATGAAAGTAGACTATAAGCTACATAGGTACTAACAGTATTTGTGACTTTGTCATCAGAAATCACAAATATTTTTATTTCCCACCACAGTTGCTACAGCCATCTTAAAACAGAGTTTATGATTTTCATTTCTTCAAAATTATGATAGCTATTGCTCTATGTTATCATTTAATTCACAAACAAAAAATTACAGTGGAAATGGCAAAGTGATTGGAAAATAGGGCAATGAAACAGAAGAGAAGGCCAAGAAACAATAATCTGTGACATGGAACTTTATAGGCAGTGGCACTAAGAGGCAAATAGGTAGACCCATTAAGAAATCATGCTGGAGCTATGGTTACCCATATGGAGAACAAAATTGATTTGATCTCTACCATACATCAAGTATAAAAATAAATCCCAGATTAATTAAATCAAAACTGAAAAGTTTTTGGAATAAAATATGGGAGAATATTCTTACGAATGTTGATAAATGAAGGATTTCCTAAACAAGATTCATAAGTACAAACAATAACAAAATTCTTAATTAATCTTGTTATTTTCATTATAATGAAATTTTCATTATAATTTCAATATAATTTTCATTATACTGAAAATTCTATGCTTCACAGTAACACTGTATAGAGAGTGAAAAATGGGCCAGAGATTTAAATCAAATTGTATGCATAAAATTTAAAGCTTATGTTTAGTGTCTGTAATCAATAGATCAATCCTATAAACCAATGAGAAAAAAAATTTAAAAAGAATTGAAAAATCACAGAAAAAAACTAAATGTTCAATAAACACATAAAAATATGTTTGCTTTCACGAGTAGTCAAGAAAAATACTCATTAAAATATGAACAATGTCACAGTCATTAAAATGGAGAAGTTAATAAGTAGGATAATAAAATGTGTCCATGAGAATGTGGAACAGAATCTTGTGAATAAAAAGAATAAGTAAAAGCTAGGTAATGGCAGTTTAGATCCAGATAAATCATTCAATCAACATGTAAAGAGATATGAAGAAGTTGAAGGGGATCAAGAGAATAGAAATAAAGGAGATCCAGAAAATAGCAATAAAGGGATGGGAAAATAGATCCGTAAGAGAAATATGAACTTACCTAGACTGGAAAATGAAAAAATTGAAGTGTCAAGTAATGACTATTGTCAAGTTATATAGATCTGGTGAGGAAATGATGGATCAGATTTCTAAAAGATGAGCGAGAGCTAAAATACAGAAAGTTAATTCAAATGAAAGCAAAAAACAATTAAGATTAGAAATAATTATTATTAAAATAATCATTATTATTCATTGACTACCCAGAAAGGTAGAGTCTATTGAAGCAAGCCTTAAGCACAAAAAGAAATATGAAACGTTGTCCATGACTTAAAATATGCTTCAATAAACAAGGCCTTATTGCTTGTCTGATAATGTCTTTGTATCAGATGATCCTGCATAAGGAGAGGGGGTAGAAGAAAGAAGAGTAAAGTCTCTCTCAATTCTAGTGTATTTGCCTTTTTTCTTCTCTCTTTCACACACATAACCTATAGCTTCAAAGCCAAGGTTCTAAAATTTTATTTGTATAGGAGTCAATAGGAAAGTTGTTAAAAATGCTGATTGTTTTAGTCCCATCCTCAGGGATTCTGATTCAAACTTGAGGTTGAAGGGGACATTGAGATTTCTCTTTTTTCCTCTTTTTTTCCTTCTTCTTCTCCCCAAAGATTCCCCACTACATAGTTGTATATTCTACTTGTGAGTGCTTCTGGTTGTGGGAGAAGTGAATTTTCAATAAGCAACAAGGAATTAACAAATCCTAGCTTGCAGACTGGAAGGAAATTGTTTATTGTCTCTATCATAGACATCATCATCTAAAAGTGTTTATTAAGGAACCATCTGTCTTTAATTTTAGAGAAAAATGTTGAATTTGATATAGCAAATTTGGCACATCTATATGGATATATAGAGCATTTTTATGAAAAAATTAACTTCTTTCCCAAAGCGTTTCTAGGGAATTGGGAAAGACTACTTTTGGAAATTATTTTCTGATATCTTTAAGCATCACAATAAAGTTTTTCTTCCTAGAAAGAAATTGGAATATTCTGAGCTTGATTCTTCAATAATTTCAAGGGCTTATATGCTTACTTCTGAATTATTTACAGCACTCATATTCCCCAAATAGGATGAATCACCTAGATTTCATAAAACCACAGAACACCACCACTGCCTTAGGCCAGGTCATTATCATTCTCTACTTCTTGCTCACTGACAGACACACTGGCAGTCTTTCAACATCCCATGCCCTTTTCCACCCCAGCACCCTGTTCATGCTGCTTCCACTACCTCAGCCATCTCTCCCAGATTTCCATGCTCTCATTATGATTTACTTATTTTTCAAGACTCAACCTGATTGATCTCATCAAATGTTAGCCTCTTTAATAAAATCTTCCACATTCTATCATAAGGATCGGTGTTTGAGTATTATCCCTCAGTAATTTGAGAGTTCCTCAAAGGTGGGAACTCTATAATATTCATGTTTGTAAGTCTAATATTTAGCTTTGTAGGTAATCAGCACTTACTAAATGAGTGAACTGGAAGGAAACAGTGATGCTATTTAAACACCACAATGTATCCTCCATCCATCCATCTATTCATTCATTCAATACGTATTTACTAAGCAGCAATATGTGCCAGACACTATTCTAACCACTGCTGGTCTAACAATAAGTAAAATAAACAAAAATACCTGACTCCCTGGAATTCACTTTCAGATGGAAAGAAACAAGTAACAAATCAATAAGTAAAATATATACCATGTTAGATAGTGATTAGTGCCATGGAGAAATAAAGCAGAGAAGAGGGACAGAACGTTTAAAGATAATATGACCAGAGATAGCTTCACAAAACGAGTTATATTTGAGCAGAAAATTGAAGGAAATAATCAAGGAGTCTCTCTAGATAAAAAGATCTACGCATTTGGAACAGAAAGTACAAAGACTCTAAGTCCAGAGTGACATTAATTATTCCGAGGGTCTGCTCAGAGGCTGGTGAACTTGAGCAGAGTAATCAAGAAAAAAACTTATAGAAGATGACTTCAAAGGTAATATATAGAAATTTGTGAGACTTTATGTTTTGTTCTGAATGAGATGAAAAGCCCTGAAAGGATTTGGAGCAGAAGAGTAACATAAGCTGACTTTTTACCAGGGTTGCTCTGTCTTCTATACTGAGGAAAGATCAAAGGGAGAAAAGTCATGGAACAGAGAGGGAAGAAGAAACTATTGTAAATATCCGAGAAAAAAAAAGATGGTGTCTGAGATAAGAATAACTATGGTAGAACCAGATTCTGAATGTATTTTGATTTTCTTCTGAACTTGATCTGGGGAGCGGGAGAAAGAGAGAAAGAAGGATTCAAATTTTTTTTTTTACCTGAGAAACTGGAAAAATGGTGTTGACATTTACTGAGTTAGAGAAGGCACAAGGGCAATGAATTTTAGGGAGAGTTCAGTTTCAGCCATGTTGAGATTGTATGCCTAAAAAATAGAGTCACCAGTCTTGGCTGGCAATATACATTTGGGAGTCATTGGCATATTAATATAACTTAAAAACATGGGATCAAGAGGTGATGTGAGCATCATGGCAGAGTAAGCTCTTCACTTAGACTCTTCCACTTAATAGACAACAAAAATGACGTTTGTAAACAAAGAGAGGACATTCACATAACACAATAGATGTCTGAGGGACCCACACAACCATACGTCTGAACGTGGAGGTGCTAGACCCCCTGGGATGAAGTGGAAGAAGGTAAATGGATCTCTTCTCCCTCCCTGGCAGTGACCTAGGGCATGGGACCATGTGGCTCTGAGAGGAAGGGGGAGGGGCAGCACTCTGTGGGAATGCCTTTGCTCTCTGTGTTGTCTACCAGCTGTAGGAAAGCTCCACACAGAGGAGACAAAACAGTTGCAGGGGTGTCTTCATCAAGCCAGCACCACAGGAGGACAGATAACGTGTGCCAAGCAAGAATGCTCCTGGGATTACACATGTGAGAGAAAGTACCCCTCCCTCCACCTGGCTCAGCCAGTTGGAGAGAGCAAGGGACACCCACCAGAGAGCATGCACATATGTTTATAAAGCAGCAGCAGCAAACAAGCAATCGTAGATGGTCCCGGTCCATGTAGATTTCAAGGGACAGACACAGATGCCAAGGACCACAGTAGACTCAGCATACACAGCTCCTGATGCCCCCTGAGTGGCAGCAAGTGGAATCTGTGACCAAATATTATCACTGTGCAAAGCTGCAAATCTACCCCATCAAAAAGTATGAAAAAATATATTGATAATCCAGACCAGAAGGAAAATGACAAGCACCCAGAAATCAATGTTGAAGCTACAGAAATTTGCAATCTAAATGATAGAGAATTCAAAATAGCTATCACAAAAATTGGGCCAGCCCTCTGGCCAACTGGTTAAGTTTGAGCACTCCACTTTGGTGGCCCAGAGTTCACTGGTTCAGCTCCTGGACACGGACCTATGCACCACTCATCAAACCAGGCTGTGGTGGCATCTCACAGAGGAGAACTAGAATGACTTACAATTAGGATATACAGTTATGTACTGGGGCTTTGGGGAGGAAAAAAAAGAGGAAGATTGGCAACAGATATTAGCTCTGGGGCAATCTTCCTCACCAAAGTAGTTACCATAAAAGAACTCAATGAGTTACAGGAGAAATCAGAAAGATAGTTCAATGAAATTATGAATAAAATTAATGACGAGAGGGAATTCTTCACAAAAGAGATTGAAACTATAAAGGAATACCAATCAGAAATGTTCGAGATGAAAAACATAATGATTGAGATAAAGAAAAATCTGGAGTCCTTGAATAACAGAATTGATATTATGGAGGATAGAATTAGCATTTTTGAGGAGAGAAATATAGAAATGCTTCAGATGGAGGAGGATGGAGAACTAATACTAAAAAGAAACAAAGAAATTCTCTGAGAAATATCAGATTCAATTAGGAAATGTAACATGAGGATTATAGGTATTCCACAGGAAGGAAAGAGGGAGAAAGGCACAGAAAGCTTGTTCAAAGAAATAACAGCTGTGGGGCCAGCCCTCTGGTGTAGTGGTTAAGTTTGCATGCTCCACTTCCATGGCATGAGATTTGTGGGTTCGGATCCCAGGTGTAGAATGACACCCTGTTCCTCAAGCCATGCTGTGGTTGTGTCCCACATACAGGGTAGAGGATTGGCACAGATGTCAGCTCGGCAACAATCTTCCTCTAGCAAAAAGAGGAAAACTGGCAACAGACATTAGCTCAGGGCCAATCTTTCTCACAAAAAAAAGAAGAAATAATAACTGAGAACTTTCTGAACCTGGGGAAGAAGCTGGAATTACAAGTAAAAGAACCTAATAGAACTCCTAATTACATCAAAGTAAAAAGACCTTCTCCAAGGCATATATTAGTAAAACTAGCAAAAGTCAATGACAAAGAAAAAATATTAAGGGCAGCAAGGCAGAAGAAAATAACTTACAAAGGGACCCCATCAGGCTTTCAATGGATTTCTCAGCAGAAACCTTAAAGGTGAGGAAAGAGTAGAATGATATATTCAAAATTATGAAAGATAAAAACTTTCAGCCATGAATACTCTATCCAGTAAAGCTATCCTTCAGATATGATGGAGTTACAAAAAATTTCCCAGATAAACACAAGTGAGGGAGTTCATCACCACAAAATCTTCCCCCTACAAGAAATGATCATGAAGAAAAAGAAAGGGTTTACAAAGCCTTGAAAGGAGGTAAATAGGCAAGACAGACAAAATCAGGAAATTGCAGCTCTCTATTAAAACAAGCTGGCAAAACACTTAATTATAACATTAAAGATAAAGGGAAGGAAAACAACAAAAACAACTATAATCTAATCATTTTAACCACCAACTCACAACACAAAACTGAATAAATTGTGATGACAATACACCTGGATGTTGATCCTTCCTTCTAACGAAAGAAGAGGAAAGTGTTTGAACCTCCTTAGAATAAGGAAATAAGAGCCTATCAGAAAATGGGCTATCTCACCTATGAGATTTTTTATCCAAACCTCATGCTACCCACTAAATAAACAATCAGAAAAAAGACACAAACAATAAATAAAGAGAAAATCAACACAGATAACTACCAAACAGAATTGGCAGTCTGAAATACACTGGATGAGAAATAAGGGAAATACAGCACAACCAGAAAACAAGTGATAAAATGTCAGTATTAAGCTCTCATATATCGATAATCACTGTAAATGTAAATGGATTGAATTCTCCAATCAAATGACACAGAGCAGCTGGATGGATTAAAAAACAAGACTCAACAATATGCTGCCTCCGTGAAACACATCTCAACTCTAAAGACAAACACAGGCTCAGAGCGAAAGGATAAAAGACAATACAAGCAAAAGAAAGCAGGTGTTGCCATACTTATATCAGACAAAGTAGACTTCAAGATAAAAAAGGCAATGAGAGACAAAGAGGGGTAGTATATAATGATAAAAGGGACTCTCCACCAAGGGGACATAACACTTATAAATATATATGCACCTAACACAGGAGCACCAAAGCACATAAGGCAACTATTAATAAACCTAAAAGGAGATATCAACAGCAGCATAATAATAATAGGGGATCTTAACACTCCACTTATATCAAGGGATAGATCATCCAGACAGAAAGCCAACAAGGAAATAGTGGAATTAAATGAAAGTAGACCAGATGAACTACACAGATATATATAGAAAATTCCATTCAAAAACAGCAGAATACAAATTCTTCTCAAGTGTAAATGGTACCTTCTGAAAGATAGATCATATATTGGGAAACGAGGCAAACCTCAGTAAATTTAAGTAGAATGAAATCATATAAAGCATCTTTTCCAACCATAATGCTGTGAAACTAGAAATCAAATAGAAAAAAAAAGCTGGGAAAGTGACAAATATTTGGAGACTAAACAACATGCTGCTGAACAACCAATCAATCATGAAAGAAACTAAAGAGAAAGCAAAAAAATATCTAGAGACAAATGGAAATGAAAATATTGTATACTAACTCACATGGGATGCAGGAAAAGCAGTCCTAAGAGGGAAATTCATAGAAATGCAGGCCCACTTTAACAAACAAGAAAAATCTCAAATGAGTAATCTTAAACTACACCTAACAGAACTAGAAAAAGAACAAACAAAGCCTAAAGTGAGCAGAAGGAGGGAAATAACAAAAATTAGAGAAGAAATAAATGATATTGAAACCAAAAAAAAACAGTAGAAAAGACCAATGAAACCCAGAGCTCATTCTTTAAGAAGACAAACAAAATTGACAAATCCTTAGCCAGACTCACTAAGAAAAACAGACACAAGGCTTAGATAAATAAAACAGGAAATGAAAGAGGAGAAAGTACAACAGATACTGCAGAAATACAAAGGATTATAAGAGAATACTATGAAAAACTGTACGCCAACAAATTAGAAAATCTGGAAGAAACGGGTAAATTCTTAGACTCATACAACCTCCAGAAAATGAATGAAGAAGAAATAGAGAATATAAACAGACCAATCACAAGTAAAGAGATTGAAACAGTAATCCAAACTGTTTCAATCCCAAAAAATAAAACTCCAGGACCAGACGGTTTCTCTGGAGAATGCTACCAAACATTCAAAGATGCAGCACCTATCCTTCTCAAACAATTCCAAAAAATGTAAGAAGAGGGAACACTTCCTTACACATTTTATGAGGTCAGTATCATCCCGATCCCAATGCCAGATAAGGACAGCAGAAAGAAGGAAAATTACAAGCCAATATCACTGATGAACATAGATGAAAAAATCCTCAGCAAATTATTTGCAAACCGAATACAGCAATACATTAAAAGGATCGTACACCACGATCAAGTGGGATTTATACCAGGGACACAGGTATGCTGCAACATCCACAAATCAATCAATGTGATGCACCACATTAACAGAATGGGAAATAAAAATCACATGATCATCTCAGGAGATGCAGAGAAAGCATTTGACAAGTTCCTGCATCCATTTGTGATAAAAACTCTTAATAAAATGGGCATAGAAGGAAAGTATCTCAATATAATAAAGGCCATATATGACAAACCCATAGCCAACATCATTCTCAACAGGGAAAAACTGAAAACTATCCTTCTGAGAACAGGAACAAGACAAGTGTGCCCACTCTCACCACTCTTACTCAACATATTACTGGAGATTTTGGCCAGAGCAATTAGGCAAGAAAAAGGAATGAAGGGTATACAAACAGGCAAGGAAGAAGTGAAACTTTCAGTATTTGAAGGCCACATGATTTTATATATAGAAAACTCTAAAAAATCCATCAAAAAACTATTAGAAATAATCACCAACTACAGCAAAGTTTCAGGGTACAAAATCAACTTACAAAACTCAGTGTCATTTCTATACTCTAATAATAACATAACAGAAAGAGAACTCAAGAATATGATTCACTTACAATTGCAGCAAAAAGCGTAAAATATCTAGGATTAAATTGAACCAAGGAAGTGAAAGTCCTAAATGAAAACTATAAGACACTATTGAAAGAAATCAATGACGACATAAACAAATGGAAAGATATCCATGCACATGGATTGAAAGAACAAACATAATTAAAATGTCCATATTGCCTAAAGCAATCTACAGATTCAATGCAATCCCAATAAGAATCCCAATGACATTCTTCACAGAAATAGAACAAAGAATCCTAAAATTCATATGGGACAACAAAAGACTCAAATAGCTAAAGCAATCCTGAGAAGAAAGGAAAAATTTGGAGGCATCACAATCACTAACTTAAAAATATACTACAAAGCTATAGTAATCAAAACAGCATGGGACTGGTACAAAAACAGCCATACAGATCAATGGGACAGAGTTGAAAGACTAGAGATAAAACCACACATCTATATACAGCTAATCTTTGACAAAGGAGCTTAAAACATACACTGAAGAAAGGAAAATCTCTTCAATAAATGGTGTTGGACAAACTGGACAGCCACATGCACAATAATGAAAGTAGACCATTATCTTTTGCCATACAAAATAATTAACTCAAAATGGTTTAAAGACTTGAAGGTATCCTGACATGAAACCATAAAATTCCTAGAAGAAAATATAGGCAGTGCACTCTTTGACATCGGTCTCAGAAGTATATTTTGGAGTACCATGTCTACTCGGGCAAGGGACACAAAAGAAAAAATAAACAAATGGGACTTTATCAGACTAAATACCTTCTGCAAGGTGAGGAAACCAGGAACAAAAGAAAAAGACAACCCAGCAACTAGGAGAAAATATTTGCAAATCACATATCCAACAATGGATTAATCTCCAAAATATATAAAGAACTCATAAAACTCAACAACAACAAAAGCAAACAACCTGGTTGAAAAATGGGTAGAGGATCTAACAGACATTTTTCCAAAGAAAATCTACAGATGACCAATAGGCACATGAAAATATGTTCAGCATCACTAATCATCATGGAAATGCAGATCAAAACTTCACTGAGATGTCACCTTCCCTGTTAGAATGGCTATAATCACCAAGACAAAAAATAACAAATGTTAGAGAGGGTATGGAGAAGAGGAAGCCCTCATACACTGCTGGTGGTAATGCAAACTGATGCAGCCGCTATGGAAAACAGTCTGAAGATTTCTTAAAAAATTAAAAATAGAAAAACCACAGACCCAGCTATCGCAATACTGAGTATTTATCTGAAGAACTTGAAATCAACAATCCAAAGAGACTTATGCACTCCTATGTTCATTGCAGCATTGTTCATAATAGCCAAGATGTGGAAGCAACCCAAGCGTCCATTGACTGATGAACAGATAAAGAAGATGTGGTATATATATACAATGGAATACTACTCAGCCATAAAAAAAGAAAAAAAATCATCCCATTTGCAACAACATGGATGGACCTTGAAGGTATTATGTTAAGCAAAATAAGCCAGAGAGAGAATGATAAACACTGTATGCTTTCACTTGTATGTGGAAGATAAACTATAACATGGACACAGAGAACAGACTAGTGGTCATGAGAGGGTAAAGGGGTTGGGGGATGGGCACAAAGGATACAGGACAACGTTTATATGGTGACTGACAAATAATAATGTACAACTGAAATTTCACAATTTTGTAAACTATTATGCCCTCAATAACAACAACAAAGAAAACATGGGATCAAGACTTCGGGAATGAGTTCAAACAGCAAAAGAAGTCTAAGAACTGAGCCCTGTGATCAAACCAACATTAATAGATTTTGTAGGTGAAGAGACAGCAGTAAATGTGACTGGAGAAGTAGAAAGTGGCCAGGAAAGGGCGATGTCCTAAAAAAAAAGGAAAGGGACTGACTATGTGCGATGATGCTGATAGATTAAGTATAGTGAGTTTTGAGAATCGGTGTAAGCAGTGAGCAGTCATTGAAGACCTAGACAAGAGCAGTTATCACGGGAAGGCAAGGATGAAAAAAGAAGATTCTAAAGAAAATGGGGGGAGAGAAATGGGAGACAGCAAGTAGACATTTCTTCTGGGAAGAGTCTTGCTGTAAATGGAAGGAAAGGAAGAAAGTAGTAGTTGGAATAGGTAATGAGTAGACAGTTTTGTTTCTGTTTTGTTTTGATTTAATAAGGGAGAAAAACAGCATACATGTACAATAAGAAAGGTGAAATAAAGACAGAAAAATGATGATGCATCAGAGATAAGGAAGAACTGCTGCTGCAGGGTCCTTAAGTAGGCAAATAGGATGGGATGTGATTCACAGACGGAGGTGTTGGCCTCTGCTCAAAGTGCAGACAGTACATTCATCGCAAAAGAGGAAAGGAAGACCAAATGTGCCCAGATGCAGTAAATTGGTAGATGTAATAGAATGAGCTTGTGTATGATCTCTGATTGCATCTTGTTTCTCAATGAAATAGAAATTAAGCTCGTCAACTGAGAGTGAGGATGATGAAAGAGTCGTTGAAGCTTTCAGAAGAAAAGACAAGTATAAAATAGCTAATTAGAAGAGTTGAAGAGTGAATGTAGAGAAATATCGCATGGCAGTTGGACAGCATAAGGGTTTCACAAGATTAGTCATCATAAATTTACAGTGAGGCTAGTTGGCACGGATGTGTGTTTTCCTCCAACTACGGTCACCTGTGTGGATGGAAATGCAGACTAGATGGTGAGTTGAATTGAATAGCAGTGAAGTGATTACAATGAAGTAAAAAAGGGGCAAAGGAACTGTGTGGGTATGCAAATGAATTTACACTTAGTCTCAAACATGTAACATGCTGGCTGGAACCTACAATCTTGTTGAAAAATGCAGATTTAGAAATTGTTTACCTTTAACATGTTCATTTAAAATACACTCTATATAGCTATCATTTATTGTTTACCTGGTCCAAAGGGATTTCTTTGCATACCCCTTTTTACAGAGAAACAAATGCTAGGAAAAGAAAGCTATGCTTTATTGACATGCAAGAACAGAAATACACAATGGAAAACAATGATTGTTAAAATAACCAGAGTTTGAAGGGGAAACCAGGAAAATAAAGATAATGACTAATGCAATGCATAAAATAGTACCCAAAATAGGCTCTTAAGATCATCTGAAGAAAATATAGGACTGATATTTACTGCTTATTTAGTATTGAAAAGGATATCTGCAAGTAAACATATTATAAAGAATTAATGCAATTGCCTTGCTATAATTAGCAACCTGCTATAATTAACATCTGCTTGAAATTCATGGAAGAAGCCACATCTTAAACATTGTCATTTTTCAGAAAGAAATAAACATATGGCATCTAGAAAGGAAATGTTCTATCAGATAAAGATAGCAGCTCTTTACCAGCAACATCAAAATATGTTAATCCTATCTGTTCATTCAGACCACCATGAAAATGTACAGAACACGATGAAATAATGACTACGTCTACATGTGAATTGCAAGTCTGGCTGTAGCAATGAAAAAAAAGAGCCAACTCAGTATGTGAACATTTACACAGCATTTAATAATAATTAGTTGGTACATTTGATATTTGTTTCTATAAAATTTGATAGTAATACTTAGTAGAATCCTTTGGCAAATCATATTCACCTTCATATTTGTGCATAGTCCTCAATTCCCCCTCATCACCATGCCCATCTCTTCCCCCAGCCTAGCAAAACAAATGCATACACCCCACATAATTGTATGTTTCTTGAGCAAACTGTAGAAATAGATCTTTCACATTTTTGTTATCTCTAAAGGCCTAGCACAGTCTCTTTTCTAAAGAGGACAGCAGCCTATACCTAACCAACTGAAGCACAAGGAAAGACACAGAGGACCAAATTCAGAGCTAATGGTTTTATTTTCTAGTGTTCAGACTTAGGTAGGTGGTTGCTACAGGCTGAACTGTGTTCCCCCAAAATTCAGATGTTGAAGTCCTACCTCAGAATGTAACAGATTTTGGAGACAGGGTCATTAAAGAAGTAGCTAAATTAAATGAGGTTTTTAGAATGGGCCCTATAGGACTGACATCTTTCTAAGAAGAGAAAATTGGAACATGCACCAGAACACAGGCAAGACCATGTTAAGATAGGGAGAAGACAGCCATCTGGAAATGAAGGAGAAGGGCCTCAGAAGAAATCCATCCTGTTGACACCTTGATCTTGGACTTCTAGCCTCCACAACTTTAAGATGACACATTTCTGTTAATCCTACCCAGTCTGTGATATTTTGTTATGGCAGCCCTAGCAAACTAATACAATGGTCAATGTAAACTTAGTTATATACAACTAGTAAAGGGTCAAAATTTTCAAAATCAGAAATGGTTTACCTTGCTGTCGTCTTCTTCACCATACCACGTCTCCAATTCATGTACAATCAAGTGCCGCGAAATACTGCCCAGTAGTGATCATCCAGTAATACCTATTCTCAAGCTTATGTCATGCCTGGGGACATAGAAAACACAGAACTTTCTTTCCTTGGTATACATGATTACACTTTTGAATTATTAAAGAGCAATTTTTAACAGCTTAATTAAGCTGTAATTTGAATACCATAAAATATACCTTTTGTAAGTGTACAGACCAATGTTTTTCGTAAATTTTTACAATTGTGCCAACGTTACCATAATCCAGTTTTAGACCTCTTCTAGCAAACCAAAAGGTTTCCCCATACTCATTTGCAGCCAATACCATCTCCCATCTCGATCCTTCGCCATACACAAATCTGGTTTGTGTTTCAGTAGATTTACCTTTTCTGGAAATTTCATAGAACTGGAATCACACATGTAGTCTCTTGTGTCTGTTGTTTTTCATTTAACATGTTTTTTGAGTTGATCTTATGTTGATGCATATATCAGTAGTTCATTTTTTATTGCTAAGTAGCAGTCCATTATGTAAGTATTTTACAATTTGTTTGTCCATTCACTAATTAAGACTGCTATAATATCTACATAAAAGTCTTTCTGTGTACAAATATTTTCAATTGTCTTCAGTAGACCACCTGAGAGAGATTTCTGGATATAAATATATGCTTAACTATTGAGCAAACTGCCAGAGGCTGTACCATTATATTTCCCAGTAGCAATATTCGAGGGTTCCAGTATCTCTACATCTTGTTAACACTTGTTATTGTTCTTTCTTTTTTTATAGTCTCTCTTTATACGTGTGAGGTGGTTCCTCACAGTGATTATAATATGCATTACTATAATAACTAATGTGGTGAGCATATTTTCCTGTGCTTTTTAGCTTTTTGTTTATCTTCTTTAGTGAAAGGTCTATTTAAATCTCTTGATTATTTTTTAATTGGTTTTTTTGTCTATTGAGTTTTGAGAATGTATTACAGGTTCTGGATACAAGTCCTTTATCAGATATATGATCTACAAATATTTTCTCCCAGTCTGAGGCTTGTATTTTTATTTTCTAGTTAGGGTCTTTGGAGAAGCAAACTTTAAAAAAAATTTTGATGGAGTTCAATTTATTATATTCACTTTTAAGGATTGTGTTTTGGAGTCATATCTAATAAATCATTGCCTAAGCCAAATTCACGAAGATTTTTATATTGTTTTTTTCTACAAGTTTTATTGCTGCAGGCTTTGCATTTAGGTCTATGATCCATTTATATGAAATTTGTATGTATGGTGTGAAGTAAGTGTCTAAGTTCAGTGTGTGTGGGTATGTGTGCACATGTGCATGTGTGTATAAATATCCTATTGTCCTTGCACCATTTCTTGAAACTCTATCATTCTCACAGTTGAATTCCATTGGCATATTTGATGAAAATCAATTGACCATAAATGTATGAGTTTATTTTTGGATTTTCTGTTCCATTCTGTCTATCTTTATGTCCATAAGTCATAAATATAATACCACAATATCTTTACTAGTGTAACTTATAGTAAGTTTTGATTTCAGGTAGTATAAGTCCACCGAATTTGCTCTTTTTCAAAATTGTTTCACTATTCTAGTTCCTTCGTATTTCTGTGTAAATATTAGGATCACCTTGCCAATTTCTTCAAAAACAAAAAATAAAAATTAGAAAAACAAAACCGTGCTGGAATTTTGATAGTGATTGCATTGAGTCTGTAGATCAATTTAGGGGAAAACGTCATTTGCAAAATATTGCATCTTCCAGTCTATGAACTTGGTATGCCTCTCCCTTCGTTTAGATCTTCTTTCATTTCTCTGAGCATATTTAGTCGTTTCCATGGTACAAGTCCTGCACAACTTTTATTGTACTTATTTATAGATTTTTTGTTTTTATGCTGATTTGAAATATTTTAGTAGTTTTTTCATTGTTTTTTACTACAATATAGAAGCACAATTAATTTTAGTATTTTGATCTTGCACCTTGCAACCTTGTTAAGCTCACTTACTAGTTCTAGCAGATTTTTTGTAGGTTCTTTTGGATTTTGTACATTTAAGATCAAGTCACCCTTGAATAAAGATAGTTGTACTTCTTTCTTTCCAATCTTTGTACTATTGTCTTTTTTTGCTTTATTGTCTCATTAAACTAGCCTGAATGTATAGCACAACGTTGAATAGAAGTGGTGAGAGTGGACATTCACTGCTTGTTGCTGATCTTAGGGGAAAGAATTCCAGTCTTTCCCCATTAAGTATGATGTTACCTGTAAGTTTTTGATAATTGTCTTTTAGTGGGTTGAAGAATTTCCCTTCTATTCCTAGTTTTCAAAAAATGTTTATCATGAATGACAAACATTGACAAATGCTTTGTTGCATTTGTTGAGACGATCAGGTTGTTCTTGACCTTTATTAATATAGTATATTCCGTTGATTGATTTCTCAGATGTTAAACAAACCTTATATTCCTGGGATAAATCTCACTTGATCATGATGTATAAGCTATACACTTCGTGGTTCTACTAATACTGTCAATATTTTGCTTCCATGTTCATGTGGCATATTGGGCCCTAGTATTCTTTCCTTGTAATATCTTTGACTGGTTTTGGTGTCAAGATAACACTGACCTCATAGTATGAGTTGGAAAGTATTCCCTCCTCTGTTTTTTTAGAATTTGCATAGAATGAGTATGATTTCTTCTTTAAATATTTGATAGAATTCACTAGTAAAAATATTTGGACCTCGGCTTTTCTTTGTGGGAAATGTTTGACTATTAATTCAATGTCTTTACTTGTTATAGGTCTAGTCAGAGTTTTGAATTCTTCTTGGATCAGTTTTAGTAATTTGCACCTTTCTAGGAATTTGTCTATTTCATCTGTTCTCTAATTTGAAACATAAACTTCAAACACAAACTTTTTCAACATAAAATTACTTATAATGTTCCCTTAAAATAATTTTCACTACTTTAAGGTCAGTAGTAATGCATTCTACTTCATTCTTGATTTTGGTAACTTGTGTTGTCCTTCTTTTTATTTTGGTCAGCTTAACTAGACGTTTGTCGATCTTGCTGATCTTTAAAAAAAACCTACCTTGGGTTCCATTAATTTTCTCAATATTACTGTTTTATATTTCATTGATTTCTGCTCTGGCCTTTATTACTTATTTTTTCTACTTACTTTGGGTTTTGCTTGCTTTTCCTTTTTTAGTTTCTTAAGGTGAAAGATTAGGTATTAATTTGAAATAGTTTTTCTTTGCTAATATAAGTGTTTAAAGCTATAACTGGTGCTTTAAACACTGATTTGGCTGTATTCCATAAATTTTAGTATGCTCTATTTTTATTTTAGTTTGTCTCAAAATATTTTCTAATTTCTCTGTGATGTCTTCTTTGGATTATAAATTATGTAGAATTGCTAATGTTTAAATATTTTCAAATATTTGGCCATTTTCCAGTGACTTTGTATTATTGACTTCTGATTTAATTCTGTTGTAGTCAGTGGACAGACTGGGCTTTATTTCAGTTCTTTTAAATTTATTAGGACTTGTTTTATGGCCTGGTATATGGTCCATCCTGGAGAATATTCCATGCACTCTTGAAAATGATATGTGTTCTTTTGTTCTTGAATGGAATGTTTTACAGGTTTCAGATAGATCAAGTTGATAGTCTTGTTCACATCCGTTATATCCTTGCTAATTTTCTGTCTAACTGTCCTACCAATTAAAGAGTATTGAAATCTCTGGATATATTGTTTATTTTTCTATATTTTCCATTTTCATAATAGAATATATTTAATATTTTTAAATTTTCCTTTTTATATATTTTATGTAGATTTAGAATTCTTATATGTTCCTGAGATATTGATGTATTTTATGATGCAGTGTCTCTCTTTGTCTCTAGTAACATTGCTTCCTTAATGTCTATTTCATCTGGCATTAATATAACCACACAAGTTCTCTTATGGTAAATATTTGCATGATGCAACTTTTTGCATCTTTTTACTTTGAACTTATTTGTGTTTCTGTATCAAAATTATGTCTCTTGTAGGCAGCATACAGTCAGATTACTTTTTTATCAAGTCTGACAATCACTACCTTTTTATAGTGTTTATTCCATTTACATTTCATGTAAATTTATGTTTGATATTTGGCTACTTTGTCTATATAATTGTATCCTCATACCTTAGTTATTGTCTTATGTGTTAATCATTTTTTATTGTGTCATTTTAATTCTTCTCTTGTTTTTTAAACTTACTTTTTCAGTTTTTTGTTTAGTGGTTATTCTGGAGATTACAAGGTACATATTAACTTACCACAATCTACTTAAAGTTAATACTGACTTAATTTCAATAAAGTTTACCAAATTTGTTCCAATACAACTCCTTTTCTTTCCTCCTCTTTTGTGCTTTTATTGTCATACATATTACATTTATGAGTATTATAAACCGAACAATAGTATACAATCACCCCTTAGCATCCTCAGGAGATTGGTTCCAGGACCCCCAGAAATACTAAAATCCACAGATGCTCAAGTTGCTTATATAAAAAGGCATAGTATTTGCATATAACCTGTGCACATCCTCCTCTATACTTCAAATCATCTCTAGAATACTTATAATACCTAATACAATGTAAATGCTATGGAAATAGTTGTTATGTTGTATTGTTTAGGGAATAATGACAAGAAAAATGTCTAGATATGTTCAGTACAGATGCAACCATTATAGGCCTTTCTAACTGTGGTTGGTTGAATCTGTGGATGCTTAACCCATGGAAACTGAGGGCTGGTTGTAATAGATTTTGTTTTATGCTCACTTCTGATTCTTTTTTCAAATCTCCCCAGTACATAGTTGTATATTTTAGTTGTGGGTCCTTCTAGTTGTGGTATGTGGGACACTGCCTCATCATGGCCTAATGAGGGGTGCCATGTCCATGCCCAGGATCTGAACCAGTGAAACCCTGGGCCACTGAAGCGGAGCATGTGAATTTAACCACTCCCACACAGTTCTGATTTTTAAGGGAATTAAGAGTAGTGAAGAAAAAGTACATGTTTCGTAATTAAGTAGCATGTTTAATCATCTCACAACAGGCTGTAGTGCAGTAACACAAACTTAAGATTCTTTTTAAAAAGTCGCTCCCGCAAAGTATCCCAGAGTCAAAGAGTCATAACTGTCATCGAGATTAGCCCATCAAATAAAGTGCACAGCGAAGTGTTAGAGCTATAGAAAGGCAAGAAGAGAATGGATAAACAAGACAAATAGGGCATGAAACGTGCTCTGAGGCCAGCGATGTATTTCCTGTCCTGGGAAGGATTTGCTAAGTGTAAAGGTCAGTAAATACTGGTAGCAAGAAGCACTCAGTCATTAGTATTGACCAAATGCAATCAGGAAATTCATAAATATTTTTTGTGTTTTTCTCTCAGATAGTCTTATTTGAGCACTACTGATATGATAGAATGAGAATTACTAAAACATACTTTATGTGATTCTATGATGCCTGGGTTGATGTTAAGATACACAAGAGAAGGTTTTTGATCTTAGACAATCCATTATCTGCTTGAGACGTAAGAATCCACAAGGTAGGATAACTCCTGCCTGCCTGTCTTTCTTTGTACTTGTTCACACATGTGAAGTAAGTGCAGATATGATTAAATTGATTACTTTATAAAACAGCTCCATTAGAAAGGAAAGATTAGCATCACATCAAAGGATACTGATCCTCCTTCATTATTAAGAAAACTGATAAGCTTAACTATAAAATAAAAAATAAACAAGTTAGCTTTCCAGCACACAGATGGTTGGCATAGCGGTAAAAATTATCATTAAGAGAACTATGAAATGATATGAGTTATTAACTAGATGGATTGGCAGCATTAAACATAAATGCAAAACCTCTTTGTCCTGACTCTATCATTATCTCCAGTTCTTGAAAAATAGTGTCTAAATTGTGTTTTAGGTATGTAAAGGCAGTATATAAAAATGATCTTAATTCAGCAATAAAAAGTGCATGCAAATAAAATAAACCATATTAATACTTTTTTATTAAAAAAAATCCTTGTCAGAAAGAATAGGTTGGCATTATGGTAAAGAGTAATGATTTTCTAGAATCTATATCATCCCCAAAGAGACTTGAACAATTTTTTAAACTACTTACATGAATAATAGCTGTTACTGTGTCTCTAATTAATGGAAATGATGATTATTCTATAATGGTACTAAAGGAAGCTCTAAATAATGATCTGTCATGTTAAAATGTTGGTCCAATCTGTTTCTGTTTACTTGCGTAGCAATAGATTGAATATGAAACTGTAAAATTCATAATATGCTTTGACAATTTTCTATAATTCCAACACAATTTTACATTTTAAGAATTAAAGTTAGTATTTTAGCAACCCAACAGTTGCCTTTGAAATACTCATTAAACAAGTCAAGTGGATAAACATAAATTTTTGGATGCTACTTTCAGACCTGTGACTAAATCAGATCTAACAGAGAAGTTATGATATTCTTACCAAGGATATGAGACCCATAGGGTTTATTTGTTTACATTCTTCTTTTCCCAAGTGAGGTAAATACTGGCACAATTTGTCACTTTACCATCAGACCCTTCTGAAATGGAACATGTGAGTTATTCTCTGGAAATGCACAAATAAAAATGAAAACAAAAACAGAGGACTTTTCTAAATGTCCTTGCAGGGTTCCTGCTGCTAGAGAAACCATTTTCATAATATGTGTAAATTTTGTGTTTCTCCCAGGGATATTCTTTGTTGAAGACAGTGTAAGAAAAATTGCACCAGTGAAAAATTGCAAAATAAAAACTGATCGGACACCCCCCAGGAAAAACAGCAAGAGCTTTAAATTCTACCAAAATTAAGGTGTAGGGTGTTTTAGGGTTTTTTTTAAGATTTTAGTATCTGCATCACAAGACCAAAATACGACAGAAGGTAAACCGTTTATATTTCAAAAGTGCTAAGGAGAAAAAAAAAATAGGCTACCATTTATTATAGATCTGAGCAGGAGTCATATTGCAGTCAAGAAACACCACAATTCATTCAGGTCAAAATGAGAAAAGAAGATGACATCTTATAGTTTAATTGTAAAAGTCAAGTACGTAAAAAATCAAAGGAATAATCAAAGGCTCACGAGAGAGACCTGTCAGTAAAGTATCTATATAAACACACAGGTAAGACTAATGACCGGTCACTATCGGTCTTAGAAATGATTGGAAATACACTTGGGGGGCCAGCCTGGTGGCACAGTGGTTGAGTCTGTGCACTCAGCTTTGGCGGCCCAGAGTTCATGGGTTCAGATCCCCAGCACAGACCTGCACACCGCTCATCAAGCCGTGGTGCAGCAGCATCCCAAGTACAAAATAGGGGAAGATTGCCACAGACGTTAGCTCAGCAATCTTCCTCAAGCAAAAAGAGGAGGATTGGCAGCAGATGTTAGCTCAGGGCTAATCTTCCTCACCAACAAAGTAAGAAATTAAAAAAATACATACCAGTTGAGAATCTAAGCAAGAGATATATAAATGCATAACTAGAAGAAATTTTTTGGAAAGCAAACTGTCCTATGGAATTATACAAGTATGTCAGAGATAATTATCTATTTCCTATCATTTTATGTTTCTGTTCCTTAGACATAATTAATGCTACCAATAATTAATTAACTAAATGAATCACAATAAACTAATCAACTAAATTAATTACTTATAAATACTTATGGGAGATCAACTTCTCTCTTAAGGTATTCACTTGTAAATTTGTTCAAAATGTAAAGAAAAGTTTTGGAAATAAAAACACTCAAAAGCCATAAGTTCTCTGATAAATTTCAGCTAAATAAATGTCTTCCCCTTTTGAGTTCCCATAACAATTCATCTGTTTCTCCTTATGACCCTTAACATTATCCTATTGAATTACACATTTTTAACATGTCTTATCTTTCAACCACTCCATATGATCTAATTGAAGTCACAGACCATGTATTTTTCCTAATTTCTCCCATATTAGCAGATATCTCAAAGAAAGGAAATGTTAAAAAAAAATATTAAGTGACTGAATACCCCTTAATTTATTTAATCTGAAGATCTGAATTTTCATATATTGTTATGCTTGTGGACATGTATTAAAAATAAGATATATTACAAAAGCATATTACCAAAATTTATCATTTTATAGAAAAGCCACTCCCTACTTGCTGCTACTTCCAGGAAAGATAGCAAAAAAGAAGAAAAATGCATGAAATTTGTTATAAAAAGAAAATCCCTCAGAGGAATCCAAAGAAATTTATCTCAGCAGATTGAAGAAGCATAATCCAATTACAAGAAAATTAATATCATAAAAGCCATAAAAGTTAATTTGGTAAATGTATATCTTCTTTGTCTTTAATGGCTTTTAGTATTTATAGAACTAATATTCAAGATTTATATCTTACATAATAATTTTAAATCATTTAAGATACAATTGCTTCTAAATAATAATGACATTTTGGCTTATAAGTACAGAATAAGTATCTTGTTTTGAAGGCTCATAATCCAATCTGAAGGGTTCTATGTTATTAGGCAAACCTCACTGGCCCATGGCATTTCTTGAAACTATAAACTGAATCATGTCATTTAATGGACAGCCCTTCTCCAATTTTGAATATTTCTGAATTTTAGAGGTATACAGGGTAAGAACAAAAATAAATGAAAACATTTATTCCTCAAGTCTGTGTCACATTTTTGTAAAATTAGGTCAGAACACAGACTCTATGCATTGAAAATTTAGCAGTATTGACTGTTTCATTCCACATTTGATTTTCCCTAATTGCTGTGTATTTCTTGGTGGGAGTTATAGTAGAAAAAGAAGACACACATAGATAAAATGTTCTTCCACGTGCTAGGGACTGTCAAGTAGATTCTGTAATAGATGCTGCTGTGCCTCACCTAGATTCACCCATGAACTAGCCGGGGTGAGTGTTAGCTGCTCTTGGGTCACAGACATCCCCTTTCTCTGAGACATCCCCTGTGGCTGACAAGAGCCTCTGCCCACAGAAGGCTCTTTTCCCTTCTATCTAACGGGAAAGGCCCACAGCAAAGACTGACAGTGTATAACAAAAAACTGGTCCCCAGTGCTGCAAGGGATGGCACTGTGTGGGGTGATTTCTGTGGATCAGGCCAAGTCTAGACTTTACCTGAGAGCACGTTCTTGCATGGATTCTCCTGTTCCCCACTGTGTTTCCTTGCTCCCTTATAGAGAAAATAAAAACGAAAAACAACTCTATCCAAATAAGTCTGCGTCAGCCTCTGCTTCTGAGGGCTCTGAACTAAGATAGTCTTCATGACCAGAAGTAGTTCTCGGAAGTACATTCTCCAGAACTTTCCTCTTCTCCAGCCTTCTGTTCTGTGCCCACCCTACTACAGGTTAACACCCTCAGGATCCATTTCTGCACATGCTCCCCAGGTTCTTACTAATACATATTAGTCAAACCCTACGATTCTTTGTAGGTTATTTCTTCCCAGATTTGGGCATGTAATTACCCATTTGGACAGTGCTGAAACTTGACTCTGTTGGATGGAGAATAGGGTTTATATGCTGAGAAGGGGCTGCTTCCGATGTAGAGTGGAACTCGGGATAATTCAGGAACTCAAGCTTGTCAGATTTGTCTTCCTAAATCTGTTCATGCCAGAGTAGAGCACATCCCAGAACAGAGGGAAATGTCCTACTCTTTCCCTCTTGTGGCCCTGATTTGACACAGAAGATCTGCAGAGTCTGCACATTTTAGTCTTCTTTGCAGATTTGTCTCCCTTATAATCAGACTCTTGGACAGACTTTCAGCAAAGTCTACCAGAAGCTGCCAGAAATAAGAAGTCCTTTAAAGCTGCCAAAAGTCTTCTGGCTTTCAGACACTGTCCTAAGAAGGAAATTGACTCTTCCAAGCCTATCATTCTCATCATGTAATTTCTGGACAGGTGCCAAAGGTATTCACCTTATTTCACAATTCTTAATTGTTCCCATGTTAATTGAGTGCCACAACCATTTGATCTCCCTACGCTTGCCCTCTATTTGCACTTTCTCTCAATTTAACAGAGGTGAAAGTTTAAGTAATTGTAGTGAACTGCATTCCTAGAGTTATTATCATCCCTATTACCATCCACAATGGGATGATTTCAGATAGTCCAGCGATCCAACTCCTAAATCTCATCCTGAGAACTTGTCTTCTAGAACACTTCTATGTACTAATTGAATTAACCCGTGATTTCTGAGTTAGAAGTGGAACTTGAGTTAGAGATTAAAATGCTGACACTTTCTTTAGGAGGTGCAAACCTGAGAAGAAAACATAACGGGAAGCAAAGTGAACAAAACCAAGAGTGAAAGAAAATGATGCAATTTATTCCTACACTGGCTACAGTTGAACGATCAGCCATGGAGAGATGCATCGTCACTAAGAAGATGAGTTCGCTCCATGCTTGAGATCTCCCTGGGAAGAGTTCCAGGAGGAACCCACTGTACTGATCCCTAAGTGTAGTTCACCAAAGAGAAAACAGAAGAGGAATTAGCGCCCTCCCATCTTTTGTTTCCCATTGTCCGAGTGTCACCCAAGTGTGCAAATTCCTCTGCATTTGCTGGGTGCATCATCTGGCCTCTCTAGTGGCAACCTAAGAAGCTGGAGACATTCATTCAGGGATATCACAGGGAAGAGAGGGGGATGGCTAGGGTCATTTGGCCTAAGACTTCTATTCACAAAGATTCGGAAATGCTAACTTTTGATATTATCTTTAGTTTTAATAAATAACTGTTTCGTACATTTTTATAAAATGTTCATATTGAAAGAGATAATTTATTAAATAAAACATTTAAATATTATATATGTTATGGACGGAATTGTATCCTCCCTAAAAGCGTACATTGAAGTCCTTCCCCCCACTGTGACCAAATTTGGAAATAGGGCATCTAAAGACGTAATTAGGGTTAAATGAGGTCATAAGGATAGTGCTATGATTCAATGTGACTGAGGTCCTTCTATAAGAAGAGGAAGAAACATCAGGGATGTGGATGCACAGAGAAAAGCCATGTGAGGACATAGTGAAAAGGTGGCCACAGGCAAGCCAAGGACAGAGGCCTCAGGAGAAACCAAATCTGCTGACACCTTAATCTTGGACTTCTAGCTTCCAGTACAGTGGGAAAATAAATTTGTATTGGTTAAGCTACCCAGCCTGAGGCATTTTGTTACGGTGGTCCTAACAAACGAATACACTGTGTAATATTTATTGTCTTCTGTTTGCTTTTTCTCCACTTTCTATTAATATGCAAAGATTTTTCAGAAATGGAAGTCACCCAGCCTCTGAAAAGCTCTACATTTACTTTATTGTCCCTAAATATTCCCCATGGCATTTAGAGACCAAAAGATTAACAGATCATTTTGAAAAAAAAAGGCAAATTTGTCAGTTTACTTATGTTTAGTACCTGTGTACTTTTCTTCTCTTACCAATTGGCGCTCTGTGAAGTGTTGAGACTACTAAGAGAAATTAGAAATACTTCCTGACATCAAGTAGAATATTGCTTAATGCAGCACAGAGATAAAACAGAGAATTAACTCTTACAGAATGCTGAAGAATTAAAAGCTGATGACAGACCTAGGAATTTCATATCTAAACATTCCTTTTTTTTTTTTAAAGATTGTATTTTTTCCTTTTTCTCCCCAAAGCCCCCAGTACATAGCTGTATATTCTTCGTTGTGGGTCCTTCTAGTTGTGGCATGTGGGACGCTGCCTCAGAGTGGTTTGATGAGCAGTGCCATGTCCACGCCCAGGATTCGAACCAACGAAACACTGGGCCGCCTGCAGCGGAGCGCGCGAACTCAACCTTCGGCCACGGGGCCAGCCCCCGTACCTAAACATTTCTTGTTATTATTTTTTAAATTAAGCATAAGATACAATATCAATGTTTAAAGATTTTAAATAATTACACATAACCACATTATAAAGCAACCACTTTTATTTTTGCATTTTATCTCCCAGACCCAATATGAATACGTATTTAATTATTGGTTGTCTCTGAATAATTACTATTTGGTATTCAGTTTCTTCAAGTTATATCATAAAAGATTTCATTCTTTCTGAGTGTTACATTAATCATATTTATTGGCTTCATATCATTTCTTGATGTTGATATGCCATAACTTAATTTGTATTTTTCATTGCTACTAAAGTTAATGTGTGTTTACCATAACTATTTGTTCTTTTGGGAAATACACTTTGTTCATTTATCTTTTGGGAACTCGAATTTCTTATAAATGTCATTGAAGCATTTAAATAGCCTAGGACTAATTCATTTTCTCAAATATTTGATTTGATATGATATTGTCAAAAGCAATTATTCTTTTAAATGGCAGCCGAATTATTCTTGTAAATGGAGGATTGTTTTAAATGTTACCTTAAAATTTTTTTGTAAAATACTGATTTATATAAAATTTGAATGTGTCCATCTTTCCTTTGTGACAGAGCTATAGCTTCAATATAAGAAATTTATTATTTTTCCCTGATTTGATCAATGCATTAATCCTGGACTATTAAACATACATTTTTCTCTTTGTTTCTATGATAATTTTTGCTGTAAAATTAAGATCCAATTTAATTTTTTAAAATTGCTTTCAATTCAAAACCCAAAGTTCAATTAATGAGAACCGACATAATAAATTATGATATACATATACAAAACATATAATACAACCACTAAGAAGAATGAAATAAATCTAACTATGCTGCTCTGAAAAGATTTCCATGATACTGAGTGACAAAGCAAGACATGTTAGCAAAAATAATATAATATCATTTGCTTAAAAAAAGATCAATGTTTATGTTTTTACATATAAATTTTCTGAACGGTACACAAGAAATGATTAACATTATTTATCTGTGGAGAGCGTAACCAGGAAGAGAGATGGTTAGCAAACTTTTATTTTCCATGTTACAACTTTCTTGTGGGGAAAAAAGATGACTCATTAGCATTTTGTTAAATCAATAAGTGAAGTGAGAATCATGGAGATCTTTACTATAACTAGTAGCCCAATTTAAGATTGAGTTCTATTGTCCATTTATTCTACTCTTTTTATGATTCCATATGAATTTGCAATGTTCTTTTCTTAACCCATAGGTACAAGTTTGTAGAGTGAACATAAAATAAAATCTGATTTCTATAATGCCCCAAAATAAAAGGACTTGGAGCATCCAACTCTTTGAACTTGGGTTTCCCTCAAAGTGTCTATTAGTTAATTAAGAGAGGCTCATATATGCTCAGAAGGAATCCCCTTTTATATCCAACTACAGTGCTGCCCTGCTTTTGCCTCTGGGTTGAACCTTCCCTGAGAATCTCAAAGTCCATTCAAAGAGTGTTTTCACATGCATTTTCCAAAGCTGCCGCTCCTACAGTGACAGTAAAGTGCCATACCACAGTGGGAAAAATGAATTCTTCCCCATTACTGTATCAACAGTCACCTAAGATCAGAAGCAACACTACTCATGAAGCTACATTATTTACAAAGGTGCTTACAGGAAAAATACAGGCACTTCTGTTTCGAGCTCACTTCTGACATCTTGTCAGCAAATGCTCACACCAAACCAGCAAGCAATGGTTTGAATCTGAATCAGCAAGCAATGGTTTATGGCTACGGGACAGTCTCAATCTAGACCTGCAGAAAAGCATTGCCTATAACATAGTCCTTATTTCTATTTTACCCTCTGGGGCAGTTTTGCTATCTAGAACCTTTATTTATTATTTGAGTAATTAAAGGCTTCTCTTGGATGGTTTTCCCAGAACATGACAATTCTCAAAACGGTGTGTTTGTCTCACATCTAGGGAGGCAGCTTTATCTCTGAGATGACATACTTTCCAGCTGAGAAGATTATTTTTTTTCCAGCCAAGATTCAACTAGGTTCAGGTCCAGGTACTCAAAATGTGCCCATTCAACCACCAGGTTCTACAAGAAGAAAAGTGTCTCCCAACTCTCGGCATTGGGATAGAAGCCTGGTCCTGGAATCAAGTTTGTAGACAGTCAGTTGACGCTTCCCACATCTTGCTGAAGCAAACATGGCCTTTTCTTTGTTGAACGTATAGAGGTTTCAAATATTTATTGCTAAGTAATTAACATCTCTTGTATTTAAAGTAAATATGACTTTTCCCCTATTATATTTTCTGGCGCAATTTCATTGGCCTGCAGAAATAAATGCACTTGATTTTTTGATATATATACTTTTTAATCTGGCTAGCTGTAGAGCTCTTGTTAAAAGTATCAGTTTTTGACAAATTCCTTTGGTTTTCGAACATTTGTTGAATGGTGACTGTTCTTTCCCCGTTTCATGATCTTGGCACCCTTGTCAAAAATCAATTGGCTACAGCTAAATGGATTTCTTTCTGGACTCTCAATTGTCTTCCATGGGTCTCTATGTCTATCTTTATACTGGTACTACATTGTTTTGATTACTGTGGCATTGTAGTAAGTTTTGAAATGGAGAAGTATGAGGCCTTCAAGTTTGTTCTTCTTTTTCAATATTATTTTGAATATTTGAGGCTTCTTGCAAATTCCATATGAATTTGAGGATTGGCTTTTCTCTTTCTGCAATAGAGAGGTCAAAAAGGACTTAAATAGCCATTTCTCCAAAGAAAATATGCAAATGTATAACAAGTATATGCAAAGATATTCAACATCATTATTATGAAAATGCAAATTAAAAAACAATGAGGTACTGCTCACATCCACTAGAAAGTCTAGAATCAAATAAAGGGAAATATTAAGTCTTGGCAAGGATGTGGATAAATTAGAAAGCTTATTCATTGTTGGTAGGGATGTAAAATGGTTCAGGGGCTATGGAAAAAGTTTGGCAATTCCTCAAAAAATTAAACATAGAATTACTATATGACCCAGTAATTTCACTCCCAGATATATAAGCCAAAAATTTAAAACAAGTACTCAAGAAGATACGTGTATACATACATTCATAGCAGCATTATTCACATTAGCCAAAAGGTGGAAGCAACTCAAATGCATATCAACGGATTAATGGATAAACAAATTGTAGTAGATATAAACAGTGCAATATTATTCAGTCATAACAAAGAATGAAGTACTAATGCATGCTACAATGTAGCTGAACCTTGAGAGCATTATGCTAAATGAAACAAGCCTGACACAAAATATCAATATTGTATGATTCCATTTATTTGAAATATCCATAATAGGTAAAACCACAGAGATAGATCACAGGTTGGTGGTTAGCAGAGAACGGGGAGTAACTTAATGGGCGTGGGATCATTTTGGCATGACAAAAACATTTTGAAGCTAGATAGTCGTAGTAGTTGAACGACATTGTAAATGTACTAAATGCCACTGAATTGTTCACTTTAAAGCTGTTAGATATTTTATATAAATTGCACCTCAATAAAAAAAAAAGTTAAAAAGAGTCATAGGGGAAACAAATATGTTAGACCAGAAGGACAGAGAGAGGCTTCCAATGGAACTCAAAGACTCATGCTCAGAGGTCTCTCTTATAATTATAGTAAACCAAAACTTTAAAAAATTTTTTTGCCAAAGATGGCCCTAAAATGTGTTGTTTTCTTTATAAGTTCTATTCCTCTACATTTGTGGAATTTTAATGCAATTTCATTTTTCAAGGCTCATTCTGTTAGTCTGAGATTAGCAAGAACCTTGACAAAAAACAAAGCAGTTCTCATGTTTGTGCTTTAAGGAATTCTTATTTTGCCCCATTCTTTCATTAGATCCTAATGAACCAGCTGAAAAAGTAAAAACAATTATAAGAATGCAAACAAAAAACTGGTTAGCCTCTGGCTACTGGCGAGTCTTTCTAAAGATATTGCTCTTTCCCACAGCAATAAGGCATAGTTCAATTTGCTGAGAGAGAGAAAAGCTGTAAAGTCATTGCCTTTATTCAAAGACCTTTAAATAAACATCTTTAGTAATAATTTTAAAATGACTAAAACAATAAATGATTTGGTTTCTTTGTCAATTTGGTAAAGTAAAAAATGCATAAAAACACACGCTAAGCTGTCAGAACATGTAACTCTTTGTTTCGTAATGGATAAATCTTGATAACCATCAAGAATAATCAACTTTAAACTTGCTTTTCAACAGTTGCAATTATTTTATTTTTACTTTTTTGGCAGATCCAAGAATCTCTCAAAGAATAAGGATAAAGAATAGTTTGCACTTGGCGGTTTTATTATTCTTTTCACTGAGGGATCTCAAATGCACTTGACCTGCATTAATTCAACTTCACGAAAGCAATTTTGATGTTCTGTCAAGGGTACTGTTTTTCTCAGCAGGGAAAGAATTCTTGACACATTTATAAATTTTCTCCTTGTTTAATTGTCAAAAGTAGCAGTTGCTTTAGCTATGAGGTTCTGTCCTTTTTACAGACCAGTTTTTGGCAGATTAAGACAAGAGAGCCCAGAGAACTAGATTTCTCCAAACCACTTGCTAGTCAATTTCCTCTGGGCTCTCTTAGCAATGTTTTGTTTTGTGGGTTTTTTTCCCATTTATTGATGTTCCACTGCCAAGTTCAAAATATCGACTGTTGTAAATCTTTGGTTCCGAACACCAGATTGCCATCTCTGTTTCTCACCTCCCTAAAACGCACTGATCCGATTCGGAACATCTATTCCATAGCTAGATCTGACCCTTTAGCCATTCCCACTGCAATATATGCCTCTGATTATACATCTCAACCTTTCTTCAGAGGCCCCAAAGATTTTCATCTCTGAGCACCTCTTACAAATACATTTACTCAGGTCTCATCCTATCTCTCTGACTGGTCCTTATTTAATAAGATTTTATTGCAAATGTTAAACATATTGATTGGGAAAAGTAGAAAACTTAAGTGAATAAAATTAGTATATGAAAAGGCCTATAATCCCATTAGTCAGAGATTACGGCTGAGAATAGAAATAGGTAACCAGGACGAATGTCTTTATCCAAACACCAAATTTGTTCTACCCAAAGACCTCTGAGAGCAATATTTTCATAAGAGGTGAAGAAAGGCTAGGACAAATCTGCTGTAGGACTTAAAGCTGCCCAAACGGCTTGAATAGAGCAAGGCTGGCTGATCTAGTTACCTCAGCTAGAGTCAGGGTAGGCCTAGATTAATAGCAGCTAAAAAGGCTGCCTTTGCAATTGTATTATTAATGTTTCCCTTATTCTATCATTTAAAAATACCAAGGCTTATGTTCCTCTCTGGTTATACTATCTTTTAGTAAATCCAATTTTAATTTATTATAAAACTAACTTTGTGGTGAACATCACATATACACATGTCTGTTAGTCTTAGACTTAGAATAAATTCTTTAGAATTCTTAGTTTAAGGGCACCTACACATATCTGTTTAGACCTTTTCTGTTGCAAATGAAAACAAACAAACTCACTGGAAAATTCATTGGCTTATACAACTCAAAGGTTTAGAGGTAAAAGTGACTTTAGATGTGTCTTCATTCTGGGCTAAAACAGTGCCACCAGAATCCAACGCTTAGCTTTGCCAATTCTGAATTGTTGGCGCTATTGTCAATCTCCTGTGGTCAAGCCTCCTCCAGGCACCCCTACTTACTTCAGATTTACATTATTGTGGTGCTAAATCCAGCACAACAGTCCGTTTCCTTGAGATTGCAAACAGAAGGCCTGGAATTGAATCTCAGCTGGCCTGACACAGGCTGTGCCCCTCTCCGAGCCAACAGCTGTCCTTTCGTGGGCTGTTAGTTCACTTAAATTTACAGGCTGAGAGTGGGAAAAGGGTGACTCCCCAAAGGAAAATCAGGGCTCAGTCCTTAGAAGGAGGAGTGAACAAATCTGTGTGACTCTAACAACTGTTTTTTACATGTATGTTGTGTGACTTTTTGAAAACTGGGGGGCCAGCCTGGTGGCATAGTGGTTAAGTTCATGTTCTCTGCTTTGGTGACCTGGGGTTTGTGGGTTCGGATCCCAGGCACAGACCCACACACTGCTCATCAAGCCATGCTGTGGCAGCATCCCATATACAAAATAGAGGAAGATTGGCACAAATGTTAGCTCAGGGACCATCTTCCTCAAGTAAAAAGAGGAAGATTGGCAACAGATGTTAGCTGAGGGCCAATCTTCCTCACAAAAAAAAAAAATGGGAGAAGAAGAAAGAAAAAGAAAACTAGATACTACCATAGATTTACTTATTGTCAATATGGTAGTGAAAACTAGTAACTTTTTACTTTAGTTGGCACTACATGTGAAGCATTGTCCCTATCTGAGAGGTTTAAATTTCTTTCTGTCATATATTTTTTTATGAAGTGCCCATTCCTGTCCTTTATATAGCACCGGATAAGTTTAGGTGTACAGCATAATGACTTGATTTACATATACTGCAAATTGATTGCCATGATAAGTTTAGTTAACATCCATCACTTCATACAGTTACAAAAGGAGAGAGAGAAAAATGTTTTTTTCCTTGTGATGAGAATTCTTAGGATCTACTCTCTTAACAACTTTCCTGTATATCATACGGCAGTGTAAACTACAGTCACCATGCTGTACATCACATCCCCAGTACTTATTTATCTTGTAACTGGAAGTTTGCACCTTCTGGCCACCTTCATCTGATTCCCCCTGTCCCCACCTGCCACCTCTGGTAACCACAAATCTCTCTTTCTACAAGTTTGGTGGGTTTTTTGGGGGGGTTTTTACATTCCACAAATCCTGCCATTTGCAGCAACATGGATGGACCTTGAGGGCAGTATGCTCAGTAAAATAAGACAGACAGAGAAACATAACTCCTGTCTTTTACTCAACTATGGTTACAATGTTTGGATTTTTTTTTTTTTTTTTTTGGTCCTGCCATTTCATGCTTTCAATGTTTCTTCTGACATGCAGGATGCTGTCTGATAATGGTCTACTTTTATTCATTTGTAAAAATTTTTCCTTTCCTTTTAATTTGTATTTCTACTAAGAATCATATAAGATTTATTGTTCTTGAAGTAAAAATCTTGTATAAAGATATGTCTGTTCTATTTTTTCTTTTTCTTTTTACACACTTTCCTCACCGCAGTAATTTTACCTATTGACCTCTTTAGAGCTGTAAACAGAGGTCAATATTCAGAATTTGCCCTCCCACCCCATCCTTACTCCACTGCTATGTCTCTGAACATTTGTCTTATTCCAAAGTTTTCATTTTTTCTCATGGAGAACCAATTAAACAATTGGGTCTGCAGGTAGTTAACATCTCTGTTATCTCCCTCCACGTAAAAATGTACTCCTGACTATTTTCATCTCTTTGTCTCCTCCTCTGAATTCTGAGATTTTATCATTCTGATCATTCATATCACTGGTTCTGTTTTTACGGTCATATTCTGATCTTTTCTTGGTCT
Organism: Equus quagga; assembly: GCF_021613505.1. NCBI lineage: Eukaryota > Metazoa > Chordata > Mammalia > Perissodactyla > Equidae > Equus > Equus quagga. Next base: position 42,741,023 of record NC_060269.1, on the reverse strand, counting down.
TGAATGCATTTTAACAATTTGTAATTACTGTTTATAAGACGTTCCTCCCTTATTCCATTTTGGGATTAATTTCTGTTTCTGCTTGCCTCTCTCCTACTTCTTTTTTCATTCTCCCTCATTGTCATATATCAACTTTCTTTTATTTCACTTGTAGAAACCATATTTCTTTGAAGTTTCACCAAAGTAAAAAGCAGATCCTACATAAAATCTTCTCCTCTTTTCTGCACCTCCTTCTTGGATGCAATGGAACCTTCTATTGTTCTTTTCTTAAAATTGTTTGCTTTATTTATTTAGCCTCAAACTATCCAAATCAAAGTTTCCTTAGACTCAGGACAAGTGGATTTTCTCAGATGCTCTTGCTTTCCACTTGGGCAATTTTCGAGAACTCATTTAAGAATGCAGACTGGAAGAACCGTAACAGAACTGAAAAATGCAAATTGAGAGGTCAGGGGACGGAGCCAGAACAACAGGGGAGAATTGGAACTGGGAAACTAGAGTTGTTCAGTTTTGTCTCTGTTGTGAGGTTGGACCTCTGTTGTGAGGCTGGACCACTTGTGTAGAAATGGCCTTGCTGCTTCAGTCCATCTATAAAAACAATTAATCCAAGAGCCTAGTCCACCAAGGTGTACCCCACTCCTGTAGGGCCACCATCTGCTCCAGCGAGCCACGCTCTGCCCAATTTAGGTCAACAATTACTTCTCATGTCAAAAATAACTTGATAAACTTGTAGAAAAAGGCGTTTCCAGAGATGCCACCATGGCTATGGTAGGCTGTTGCTTATTACTGACTTGCCTGCTAAGGTTGTCCTGTAATTCCATGGGTCTGCATCATTAAAAGAGATTCAGAAGATTTCCTCGCCTGTCTCCCAGTGTCTTACTCAAGCTTTTACCCAAACAATATATTTATCATGTCTGAAACTCTTCACGCATGCCTCTCCAACACTGTTGACAGGGTTAGAGGTTGGAACAGGATAGAAGACAATTGGCAAGATCTATTACATTTTAAAATAGAATTTGCCTTATTTCACCTGTTCCACTTCTTAGAATATATTCACATGGTTGCCTACACACAAGGGCACATTTGTTTACTCATCCTAATATTGTTTGTATTGACAAAATCTCAGAAACAGCCTAAGTGTTTATCAGTGGGGTACAGGTAAGTAGACTGATTAGGAGATATCCATAGAAAGGAACACTAAACATTTGTTAAAAGGCACAAGGTAAAAGACAAGAAAATATAAGTGTTACGTGTTGCTAAACATTTTTAAGAGAGTTAAAAAACATAATTTAATAAAACAATATGTGTATAAACATATGAGACATAGTGTATGTAGGGAAGGAAGACATTTCCTCTACCCACTCTGTGTCCTTCTGGACAGACAATGAATTAAATTCACATGGGACAGAATAACAGGAGAAAAGTAAGCAAAGCTTTATGACGTGTATACATGGGAGAGGCTCAGGCAAACTGAGCAACTCACCAAAATGGCAGAAGCTCTCACCTTAAGTACCATCCTCAGCTAAAGACAAAGGAGGATGTTGCAGGTGGAGGGAATCAGTTATGGGAGACTACCAGAAAAGCACAGTAAACAAGAGTAAGGTTATTATGCAGCTTTAAGTCCTTGCCATCCCCATTGATAAGAGTTTCTAGAGATAAGGTCATCCCACCTTCTTCCTGGTACAGAAAGGGAGACACTTTTACAGATGTAGATTTCCTTTACAAACGTAAATGTATCTTAATAAAGGGTAAGTAAATTCTACTTTCCAGAGTTTGTCTCATATCTACAGTTTTTAAAAGTAACCAGCCCCAAATAATCCTCATGCTAAAGACACATAACTTGGGGTGGCCAATTCCAATCTGCCACATGTATATACTCATTGAAATGATCTGAAAGACAAACTGAAAACTGACCACTAATTGGGAATGAGTCATGGATGGGAAAGTTTGGGAGCATTTTCTCTTAACATCACATAATTTTGTTTTCTATGATTTTTCTCTGCTTGTATAAACCTGACAAAAAAAGAACACTATCTAAAAGTTAGCACTAATTATTCAAATAGACTACTTTCCTTACAATCTCCTATTGTCGATGATTCTCATGCCCAGCTCCATGAATTCAATTCATGTTTTTCCCTCCCTTAGATGTCCTTCCTCTGCCCAAATTCTATCCAAACTCTTTTCATCAAATCTCACTTCTCCCAGGAAGTTTTCTCTTATGAATAAGTGCCCTCTGTGAACTATTTAATCTAAGCACTGATCCCACTTAGGATCCATAACATGGGCCTTATCCTAATAATACGATATCTTATCTTGCTCGCCACTGTTCCTTAGTTTGTCGATGAATAGTAATTTCTGTAGGGAAGGAAAAAATTTTCCTCTACCCTTCTAGATTCTTCTAGCTGGTCTAAGAATTAAATTGACATGAGCCAGAATAACAGGAGAAAATCAAAGAAAGTTTAACAACATGCACACACGGGAGAAACCCAGGAAAACTGAGTAACTCAGTTATGGCCAAAGATATCACCTTAAATAGCATCTTCAGCCCAAGACAAAAGAGGATATTGGGGTAGAGGTTTAGGACTTCAAAGGGGAGGAAGGCAATTCACATAGAGATGGAAAAGCAAATGTTTGGTAAACAAATGTTTGCCATGCCTGGAAGAAACAATGGGACATGGAGAAGATTTTGACCAGATGGGCCTTGCTAGGTTTCTCCCTGTCTACCACACCTCCATCATATTATACTATAGTTATCTATGGTGGTAACTCCTTCCTGGAACAGACTTTCTATCTTAAATCCTTTTAGGCAGTTAAGGGGAAGTTCAATGTTTCTTCCTGAGTCTTTTGTTCTTAAAAATAATCAAGCCAAAGAGACACATTTTGGGGTGGCAAATTCCACTCCCCCACATTTCCTTTAGAAGGATGGGTGGATCACAGCTTCTCAGTTGTTCCACATCCTGTGTAGAGTGGTCCCTAGTAAATGTTGATTAATTTAGAGTTTAGTAAGTAAAATTGCTTTGACCTCCCAAGTATTTTTGTATTTGCAGGGTTTCCTTTGTTTGCCAGTATTTTTTCTCAGACAAAAGGATGATCAACCATCACTTTTTAACATTATGTTCTTTGTTGAAAATAGATGCTGAAGTATTAATTAGCTTCAAGAATTTAAGTAGATTTAATGATAGCATTCATAATATACTAATTCTTTTTCTCCTGGGCATTTCCCCTCATCTTTATACATTAAATTTACTATTAATAGAACTCATAGTATGTCTTCTCATACCATTTAAATGTCTTTTATGCCAACCTCAGTATTGAAGTGGTTTCCTCAAGTACTATAAAAGCTTTTCTCCTTTTTTTCTGGTCTTCTCATCTTTTTCTTTAAAGCCAGTGTGATGGCCTCCCATTGCACTGCTGTGTTTATTCCAACAGTCATACAAGAGCAATCGGAAGGATAAAAGAAAGCACATCATATGAAAATTTGTTTTGAGTTGAGAGAGCATGCCTGGGCATTCACAAAAAGAAATGCCTTCCCCAATGAAAAAACACTCTTATTATCTTCTTTCTAAGGCTTTGCCTCTAATGTAAGGTGGAGTTTGAGTAACAGCAGTTCATTTCTGTTACCCCTTTGAGTCATTGAATCTCCACAAATCCTAGTACATAACTAGGCCTATGGAATACAAAAGAACCTATTCATTTGGGCCTAATATTTTCCTATTTTCCTTTGTGTATTCAGCTTTCATCAAAGGTAATTAAAGGCAATGGGAATACATAAATTCGAAGTATAAGGACTTGAAGGCTGAGCCTCTATGCATTGTAATGGCACTCGTAACAACCATTTAAGCACAATGTTTATCAATTCATCATAACTCTGTTTTGCACAATTACTCCTTTGAGTTATCGTGTGAAATATAAATAAGCGTAATAAAATTTATCAAGTAATAAGATCATATTAAAAATTTTACCAACTACTTACTATTATTTCCAAATCAAAATGTATTAAGCATACAATCTCAGAGTAAAACAGAAATACTTATGCTGAATAAATCTAACTTCAGGAAAAACTATTTTACTTTTTTTGCGTTATGTCACAGACCGGTGAACTCTTTGTACTGATCAGCAGTAGTTAGCAGACCAACATTTGAAAACCTTGGATCTGGATCAACTCTTTTGGAAATAGGGAAATAAGCTTAGCGCTTGAGAAGAATTTGCTCCTAAAATGTCATGGGATTCGTTAGTGGATTGATGTGGAATTAAGCTCAGGTTTCCTTTGTCAGACGCAAGGTACTGGCCAGGCCTGCTGATGCCCTTCTAATGGTGAGATGCCATTTATCTTCTTCATCAGCAAAAGTGCCCTTTTAGTGGTTAAATGATTTTGGTGGTTAAATGAATTTCCAGAGGTTGATTTTATTTTCAGAAAACCTGTGATTAAGGCTAGCATTTCAACTAAAGATTTTGCCTTGTCAGCAGTAATAATCCTGTTACTCTTTGGAATGACCAAGGTTAATTACCCTCCCTATATCCTGTGCAGCTATGAACAACAAGTATTTATAAAAGTCTGGAAAAGAACTTCTTCTGCAAACTATTTAGATGTCACTTTGGAAAATTCTTTTAGTTTAAAATCAAAAGGGTAAGTAGGATGACTATGTAAATTATTACCACAAACCAGGACACTTGAGAGTGAAAGGAGGTGCTATTAATAATTATGCCAGGACAACAGGCAAGCTAGAAGGGTCCCAGACAAACTGGGACTTATTGTCACTTTACTAGCATTTTCCATTCAGTTTTCAAACTAAAATGCCCATTTGAGAAAATAAATGATGCTGGATTTTTTGTGTGTCATTGGATTTGGTAAAAACATGAATTTATCAATAAATCATTTATTAGAGGAAGACTGGCACAGATGTTAACTCAGGGACAATCTTCCTCAAGCAAAAAGAGGAAGATTAGCAACAGATGTTTGACCAGGACCAAGTTTCCTCACCGAAAAACAAAAACATCATTTATAATGTGTACAGCAAAGGTTATTGTGACTCCTACAGTGTTAGAAAATAAAACACAAGAAATAATCCTTTCAAAATTATTTTACTTACCTATATTGGGGTTATTGGCTCATGTATTTGTTTCATGAATTCAAAGAAAAGGCTTTATTTTGTTTTCAAAAACATATGACCTAGTTCAAAATTTTGTACATTAACATACTTGATGTGTTTATATATTTACTAAAAAAAAAAAAACTGAGGCAATATGTTACTTTCTACAACAGGATGTGAAATGCTGTAATAATAATAAGAATATCATATGACTCAGTGCATCGTCCAGGGCATGTGGAGGGAGAGGTGAGAAGAAAGAGACATGACCAAATGTGTTGACGTAAAAACTTGTATTGTCATTCTTAGACCACCAGCCCATTCTGACATGATTACATTTTCACTCTTGAAAACATTTTTTAGGGAGTATAATGTCGATAACGAAAATATTCATTAACTTAGGATTTAGTAAAACACTAACTTTTGTCAATATACCTCAAGGCCCTTCCTCTCTCGAGTTAAAAATCTTAATTAGAAGTTTGACACTTCTTGGTTGTAACATAATTTGCTAAAAGGGTAACTAAATAAATATTTCCATTGAGTTATGTGGCCCCAGAGCCTACTGTATTTGGGCCTACACATATGACAGCCAAGGGAGAATTTGGTGAATCATTTTTCCTCTCTCCCTCCCGTCCTTCCTTCCTCCCTTCCTTCCTTCCTTAACCAAAATCATTAACTCAGAAAGTCAGTACGTAAACAATTCTTTGTGTGGAATTGTCATGTCTTCAGTATAAGAGGCAGTTTTTAGACCACTTACTTGAGATGCTAGTCACATATTTTGGGGCCCCAATATTTGATGAAACTTTCTACTGTCAAATTACAACTGAGGTTTAAAATGTGACTCAGAGACTCTGTATAATGAATTTGAAATGTCAATTTTATGAGTCTTTCTGCAGTACACCACATGAATTTTTAAGTTGCCCTTTAGGTCTATCCAAAAAAGAAAAAAAACCCAGTATTTTTCAATCCTAGTACTAAATATCGGAGAGTGACTCACACAGGATTCATCATATTTAAGAAAGGCATTATGATTTCAAGTGACTGTGTCACCATTAAGCATACAGGAATCTCAAAGACCAAAAGCCTTAACAAAAACCAAATACTGACAGCGCCAAATCAGCATCTCACATAATCAGACAAGAGACTGTCATTTTAAAGTAGTGTTGAATTATTTAATATTTAGTAAAAGTGGCATTCACTGTTCATGAGAAAATAGATTACTTGCAAAATCCTGTTAGCACAAGTTGTTAATCATTCGGAGGAGAAAAAAGTTAGAACCATGTGATGATTGCATATGAAAAAAATTTAAAATACTAGAAAATGTCTGCATGAATAGATGATGATAGAGCTTCAAGCTGTGAAAAATCTTTCTAATTATGACCGCTAAGTCAGAAAACATAAATTACTTAATGGAAGCTGATTTTTTATGCTAATCATTAAGAAAAATGTATTCCTATATATGGGAGCATATATTTACTTGTATATATATTTCCAGCTGGCCACGAGAGTCAGCAATCCCAATGCCAGTCTGCGCAGCAAAGAAAATGAATAAACACCTTGGCGCACACTGTATTTGTGTTAAATAAAATCATAAAACTCTGCCTATATATAGATATCAGGTTATATATGTGTGTAATATGATACATGTGTACACTACACATACATATAATTTTTTAACCTCATAAATTAAGTTTATAATTTCCTAATGGAAGTTTTTCACCAGGACAGTTTTATTTCCTCCCTTTCTTCCAATGCAATAATTATTATAATCTAGAATTTTAGACCTAAATCATTATCAATTTCTTTAAATTGTGTATTTTTTAAAATAAAACTTTTGATTTGAAGAAATTGCTGAGCTACAGAAAAATCACCAAGATATTGTAGTGACTTCCCATATAATCTTTGGGGTAGGCAGAATAATGGCCCCCCAAGGATGTCCACATATTAATTCCCAGAACCTGTGACTATGTTACCTCACATACCTTGCAAAACGGACTTTGCAGATGTGGTTAACTTAAGGATCTAGAAATGAGGAGATTATCCTGGATCATCTAGATGGGTCCAATGTAATCGCAAAGGTCCTCATAAGAGGGAGGTAGGGGGTTATCATCAGAGAGAAATTTGAAGATGATATGCTGTTGGCTCTGAAGATGGAGGGAGGGACCATCAGCCAAGGAATGCAAGTGGCTTCTAGAAGCCAGAAACAGCGAAGGAACAGATTTTCTCTTAGAGCTTCTAAAAGGAATGCAGCCTTGCTGACACGATGGTTAGAAAATGATGATTTTCTGATTTTATTGTTTCTTCTACTTTTATTAGCTGATAGTCTCACTATGAAGGAGAGTTGTTTGTTTTACACTTAAAAGGGTTCAGATCCCAAATCCACTTCATGGTGGGGGAGGGCTTTCCCCTACTAACATCAACCGCATAGCCTACAATTCAACTCAATTCTGACATTATCTAGCATCAGATTCCACAGGGTGAAGGCTCAGTCCTACAACACTGCTTCCTGCATCCCCCTCCACTTCAGACACCAATCACAAGCCCAGGTTCTGACCAATTGGCTATAGATCAGAGTTCCCATGACCCTCTCTTTGGTTCATTAATTTGCTAGAGCAGCTCAGAGAACTCAGACATATTTAATTTACTAGAGCAGTGCTTTATTATAAAAGGATACAACTCAGGAACAGCCAGATGGAAGAGATGCATAGGACAGGGTATGACGAAAGGGTATGGAGCTTCCATGCCCTCTCCAAGCAAACCAGTTTCCCAAATTTCCCTATGTTCACCAACCCAGAAGCTCTCTGAACTTTGTCTTTCTTTGGTTTTTATGGAGGCTTCTTACATAATCATGATTGATTAAATCATTGACCACTGGTGAGATTCAACCTCCAGCCCCTCTCCCCTCCCGAGAAGTGAAGGGGTGGGACTGAAGGTTGCACCCTCCAATCACAGAATTGTTTCCCGTGGCAACCAACCTCCACCTTTGGGCAACCTAGGGGCATTCCAAAAGTTGCCTCATTAACATAACAAAAGACACCTTAATCTCTCTCACCACTCAGGAAATTCTAAGGGTTTTAGAAAGAGTGATAAAAGCAAGAGGAAGACTAAATATATATTTATTATAAATCACAATATAATAATAGTATTACCATAGGCTTTTGCGTTTTTAAATATTCTATAATCTATTACCATCATTAGTTTTTATGCTCAGGTTTCCCAAGGTTTGGCCAATGGAAGCCTGTCAAACTGGTCCCTGTGTCATTTTGAGGTCTTCCCCTGTATTTTAATTTCCTATTTTCTGACGCAATAGTATGTTATAGGCTCATTGTTACAACCCCAGAACCAGCATTTTCTGAAAGAATCCTGATACCTTTTAGTGTGGAAGATTATTTAGCAAGGAAGATCCAGACACTGCCATTCTCATTGGGTTGTCATTATTTCTAGGCCCGTATAGAGGTCAGGTTTAGGAAATGGAGGGCTTTTTTACTTAAATTATTATTTCACACTGATACCTCCAATTACAGTCAAATATTACAGTACTTTTTCTTGCCTTCCTTATTTTGTATTCTTTCTGTTATAAGGAGAACTCTGGCACCCTAAAGTATCAATATATGCATTACTTTTCTCAATTCTACAATACAAAAAGATAGTTTCAAGTTATTACATCTGTACCACTACCAACAACAAACCAATGAAGAGAATTTGAAATTTCCTTGTGGTTATTCTGTCTTTAAACTGAGGAGAAAGTGTCGAAATACTGTGCTCAAAAGCCGTTATTTTCTTAGGTTCTTTCTTTTTTGTGTCTGTTAATACACTTCTATTGTTTAATTCTGTTTATATTCAAATGTAGGCATTTCTCCTTCTTTTGTTGGTTTGATTTTACTTTTTGGATATATAAAACAATAACAAGTTTCTAAAATTCAAAGCTTTGCAAGAGGTTATATTCAGAGCAGTGTCACTTCCCTCATCCTACTCTGTTTCCTTCTTCTTGCACAGGTAAAAAAGTAAAGGATTCATTTCTCCTTTGTCTTTTTGTTTTTCTTGTGACATGAACAAGCAGATATATGGTTGTGTTCTTATATCCCCTTATTTCTTACACAAAAGTAGAACAGAGTATATACTATAGACACTTTACTTTTTTCTGTTAATAGGATATCCTGGAAATCACTCGATGTGAGTTTGTAGATTGTTCTCATCCTTTTTATAGTTACATACATGCCATTATGTAGATGTTCCCTCAACTAATTGCAGGATAGGGAATTTTCAACAACTGAAATGTTATGATTCTCATTTGCTGCTTTCTTCTTACTGTACCTTTTATGGATGTACACTGCTTTTCTTTCTTTCTTTCTTTCTTTTCTCTTCAGTTTCTTGCTGGTGTGAGATTTTGGTATCGTTTACAACATTCCCGCTCCAGGAGTACACACTCTACTAGTCTAGGGAACTGCTGTTAGGTGCGTTTTCGGATGTGGGAGAGGATTTGGTGTGTTTTGAAGTTCTCTGTCTGCAAGATTCTCAATCTCCCAACTTTCTTCTTCTTCCCGTCATGACCCCAACAGTGTCTTTCTGTTTCCATTTACTTACTCTCCCAGAAAAAATCCCTTTCTGAGACTGCCATTTCAGATTTTCCATTTTCCCACAGGCTTTCAAGAATTTTCCCTATAGCTGGTACTGTGATCTATCAAGTCTCAGACCAGTTTTCAATCTTTTCATAATTATTGGGGAATTTTCTCTTGTCTTCTCTTCTTTTTTATGCATTTTCCTCAGACTCCACCCACTAGCCTCTCATCTTGTATTTGGAGTTCCCGAGTTAGTTTACTGGAATTTGATGTTTACTTCTGCATTTGCAGGTAATAACATGTAGATTTATTTTGTTTTCCTTACTATCCTGTGGACAGATTCAGAGGTATATAGCTACTATTATCATGGAAAAAAACCTGGAGGTTCTCATTTTAGGGCAACCAGAAAGTGTATCCCTTCTAAGCAATGTTTTTGAATAGTATAGAAATTGGCAATTTTATTGTACGATAGTGAAAATGTTGGTTAAACTATCACCGGTTTTCTTGGGATTCTGGTCAAGTTCTCTCTGAGGAAGAAGATTTAAAGAATACTTTATATTGAATACTTCTTGTAGTTGCAGGAATTATTATCATGAACGAATGTTGAATCTTTTCAAGGCCTTTTCTTCTGCTGCTGCAATGTTCATATTTTTTCTATTATAATCTATTAAATGTGGTGAATTATATTTTCAGATTTAACTGCTTTTACATCCTGGAACAAGCCAATTTGATAGTTACATATTGCTTTATTTATATATTACTGTTTTTTTGCTAATATTTACATTAAGAACTTTTGTATCAGTGTTTACAAGCCAGTCTGAACTGTTTTGTTCTTTCCTTTGCAGTCCATGTGTATTTACGTATAAAGCTATGCTAGAATCATTATACGCACTAGGAAGAGTTCCTCATTGTTCTAGTCTTTGAAAGAGTTTGTACTAGAATGCAATTGTCTTTTAACAGAGTATATAATAGAATTTTTTTTAATTTAAAAGAGATAGCTGTTTTAATTTGAGACAGACACTATTTTTAATTAAATTTTAATGCTTTTCTAATTTTTATTTCTTGGATTCAGTTTTATTATTTAATTATTTTTAAAGAATATATCCCTTTGCTTACATTTTCAAGAAGGTTATCTATTGTACTACACTTTCCAAAGGAAAAGTGTGTGTTTTCGAAGCTCTGTCATTTTCATCTTCTGTTCTATTTTATTAATATTTGCTTTTCTCTTCACTATTGACCTATTTTTAGCTACTCTGTTGTTCATTTTCTAACCACTGAATTAGAAGTTTAGTTCTTTAACTTTTAGCATTGCTTCTTTTCTACCTGCTATAATGTCAGAAATTAATTTCAAATACTTCAGCATAGATAATATAATATTACATATATCCCAATTAAAGTTAAACCCCAAGAGGAGTTAAGTGATTTCAATAACTAATGCATACAGCAAGGGTGCTTTGCCTATATTTGTGCCTGAAAAAGATAAAAAATATAAAATTTAACATAAAATGTTCATTACAATTGAAAAGTACTAAGACATCATTTTGCTCTTCGATAGTTTTTATGAACTTTTTCTGTGCCCTATTGGTGTTTGGATTTGCAGCATTATTTGGTTTTAGAGTATTATTTGCTACTTCCTGTTGTAACAATTACCTGGGAGCAAGATTATAAGGGAGAAACCTTTTGATACCTTTAACTTTAACAGTTGCTAGCTACCAGTGACTACAACAACAACAAAACCTGGCAGTTGTGGACAGTCACGCTGGCTAATAACAGTTCATAACATTAATACAAACATTTAGACAAGACATATCACTCTAAAAACATTGGAATCTGCCTTAATGTATCTATTTCTGAGAGAGATGTGTTAAATCCCACTACTTCAGTGGATTCATCTATTTCAACTTCTACTTCAGTCAATTTTTTATTTGTATATTTTGAAGCAGGTTATTAGATGTAAAGGTTTAACATTTTAAGGTCTTTCTAGTTCTTTGGTGATTTTTTGTCATTACTGGTTTAGTCAGATTTGTTTCCACTATCTTATTTTGTACTTTCTATTTGTCTCTTTTCCCCTGAATTTCTTTTCTTCCCTCTTTCGTACCTTCAGTTAAATTGATTGATTTTGTGTTTTCCTGTTTCATTTTTTTCTGTTATTACTCTGGAAATTATACTCTTTATTTCTTTCTTTATTTCTGGTCTTTCATAGATATCTTGTAGCTCTTATAGATATTTTTATGTATATTTAACTTAGAAAAGTCCAAATTAGTCACTTGCTATAAACTCCTCCTCTCAAACAAAATACAAACTCAAATAAGTTCTGATTCTGCAATTTGTTGCTTGTCTGGCTTTTTTTGTCATGTGTTTGTGATTCTTGATTGTGACTACAGGCTCCATAGTTATTTTGTATGACAATTTCTGAGTCTAGTTTTAAAGTGAGTTTCTGTTGTAAAACGTACAACAGATTCTCCGAAGGAAATACAAGCTTCAAGTTTTCACTTCTCTATGCTTTTATTTATTTATCCTTTCTGGGCTCTTATTTTTGTTACTTTCAAGCACAATCAACTATTTTTAAAATGTTTGAAGTGTCCTATTCAGCATTTTGAGGCATACAGTACATTCGGCTTGCCATAATAAAAGAAAAAGGAATCGACCTATAATTCTTATCTGAAGTAGTCATTAAAGATTTGAGAATACTATGGGATAGAAAAGTCAAAAGGATTTTTAAGCAAATTATTTTATTGTCTAATAGACAATATCATAAAATAGTAAATGTTACCTATGGAGTTTTTTTTATCCACTGCTATTGAGTTTTTCTCTTGTTTCTAATATTTGAGCAGTAAAGAACTCTACCACCTTAGAAGAGGCAGACAAAAGGAGAGCTTATTACCTGGCCAAAGTCTGACAAATAACTCCAAGAGGGACCCTTCTATACAAACCAGACTGTTGGCAGTTTTGAAATCCAGCTGATACTCTGTTCACATTCAAGGCACTGAAAGCCAACTTTTTTTTTTTTTCTTTACTCTACTGGAAACACTGAAAAATATCAAGCATGCATAATTTATGTGTGTGTGACTAGAGAGAGAGGAAAAAAAGAGAGAGAGGTTTTCTTCCTTTTATTAAATATATAGAAATTGTCTCCTTAAATAGTATGGCCAGAACCTTCTAGGACCATGCATCAGAATACTGAGAGATATGAATTCCATCACTTTCCAGGTGAAGGAAGAATTATAAAAATGGAAAAAACATCTAGAAGACATTCAATCTACAAGAAGATGACCTGACTGTCTCCAGGAACAATCTCCTCAGGATATTTCCATGAGAAAGAGAAAACAACGCTCTCGCTTCCACTGGGACTGTGGGCTGTAACAAGGGTGTAGCTGTAGTTGCTTGTGGCATTATTTTCTGGTCAACCAGAGAAGCTCCCTACACGGGGTGAAGATGAGGATAACAGTGTGGAGAGGCAAAGCTGGGAAATTGAAAACCAAAGACCGGGTGATATCATTCAGTCAACAGTGCCTAAATCTAGCACTGTCTGCAAATATTTGGTTTCCTGAGACAATGTATTTCCTTCTTTTTTATTCTTAAGCTTTCCCCATCTTGTTTCTGCTATTTTAAAACAAAATCAATCATGCTAACACATCTTCCTCTTATAGCCACTAGCCATGAGGTTTATATATATATATAGCCAATATGCCAGTAAATATGCAAACATAAGTAAAATTGTAAATATCAGTATGTGTATATATACGTGTGTGTATAATACACATAAGTAAAAGCTTTTTCTTGTGAATAAAATTCAAATCATACTTTATACATTACTCATATCTTTTTAGGTTAATTCGTATAAATCAAACTAATTATTTATATAAGTAGAAAAAATACCATAATGTATCCAACCATTTTCTTCTTTATACACACTTAGGTTGCCCCAGGTTTTTTATATATTACAAACAGTGCTGCAAAGAAGCATATCGCCAAATATAATACTGATTTTAACAGGTGGCTTTGTACTGAAGTACAATCAGGAAAGAAATAGGCAATGAAATAGAAGGGGAAGTAGACACCAGTCTGTCATAGCTAGCTTCATGGGTTTAAGTTATGTAGTAAAACTCTTTGAACCTTATTGTTTGAATTTAAAAACTATGGGGCCGGCCCCAAGGCTGAGTGGTTAAGTTCACGCGCTCCGCTTCGGAGGCCCAGGGTTTCGCTGGCTCGGATCCTGGGTGCGGACATGGCACCACTCATCAGGCCACGTTGAGGTGGCGTCCCACATGCCACAACTAGAAGGACCTACAACTAGAATATACAACTATTTACTGGGGGGACTTGGGGAGAAAAAGTAGGAAAAAAAAGAAGATTGGCAACAGTTGTTAGCTCAGGTGCCAATCTTCAAAAAAAAAATTAGATTTTTAAACTATCAAAGTTGGCAAATCAGTTTCAATTCAGCTACACAATTGGCTGCCTACAATACTATGTTGAGAGAGATTTTAGTCACATTTTGGCAGATTGGGAAATGTGCTAAAAAAAAGTAGTGGCAAATGCAGTATGTATTTGTCATCCAGTTCTGGCTTAATGTTTTATGAAAGAAACTTAAAGGATGGTATGAGATCTGAATTGTTTTATGAGGATCATTTAAAGGAACTAGTATTGTTTGGCTTAGAAAAAGAGAAAACCAGGGTAATTGGAAATATATTATTTCAAATATTGGACTTGAGTTTCTCAACATAGGAGAACTAGAATCAGCTGTTGGAAAGGACACAGTCAGATTCTGACTTCATAAAAGGAAGAATTTTCAGGGCCGACCCAGTGGCACAGTGGTTAAGTTGGTACGTTCCACTTTGGTGGCCTGGGGTTCACCAGTGCCAACCTACGCACTGCTTGTCAAGCCATGCTGTGGCAGGCATCCCACATATAAAGTAGAGGAAGATGGGCACAGATGTTAGCTCAGGGCCAGTCTTCCTCAGCAAAAAGAGGAGGATTGGCAGTAGATGTTAGCTCAGAGATAATCTTCCTAAAAAAAAAAAAGGAAGAATTGTCTACCAATGAGAGTGTTTAATAATGAAACAAGATACTTCTTTATTGGATTTACTCATAAGAAGCTAGATAACTGTTACGGATGTATTAGAAACAACTCGTGTGAGAATGATAAAAGAAAGAGCTTTTTCTATGTGTCAGACACCATGATAATCATTTTCACATACATAACATCATTGTTGATGATTAGAATAAATTCTCACACATAGTAGGCAAAAAATTAATTATACCAATCAAGGGAGAAGAAAAGGAAGAGTCGATGATCAGTCTGCGGAAACAATAACTCTGAAAGTACTTCAAACTACCCTAATACATCAGCCAACTTCAGTTAATTCACACACATCGTTCAGTTAACGCTCTGTCAGAATTTCCACTGTGAAGCCTCATTTCAAAACCTTGTCTTCCACACCACAAGGGGAGGGGGAGCGACAAGGTAAAACTAAGTCAACCAACTATCAGCTTCAGCACAGTTCTTTTCTTCTCAAATTGCGTTAAGTCACTTAACGATAAACTGCAGCAAAAGAAAATTAGTGTACTAGGAGAAAATGATGTATTGCAAAGCATTAAAGTCTTCACATTTAAAAGTAAATATTATTCATGTCAGGGGCAGGCCCGGTGGCTCAGCGGTTAAGTGTGCTCATTCCACTTTGGTGGTCCGGGGTTCACTGGTTCGGATCCCGGGTGTGGACATGGCACCGCTTGGCAAGCCATGCTGTGGCAGGCATCCCACATATAAAGTAGAGGAAGATGGGCATGGATGTGAGCTCAGGGCCAGTCTTCCTCAGCAAAAAGAGGAGGATTGGCTGCAGTTAGCTCAGGGCTAATTTCCTCAAATAAATAAATAAATAAAAATAATAAAAGTAAATATTATTCATGTTAAATCCAAATACCAGATATAATTTTTATCACAAAGCCAAAGTGATATCATTTTAAGATTATTTTCTTAATGGGAAATCAAGAGACTCAAAATCTCAGAAAAATATAAAGAAATTACAAATTTGAACATAATCTAAAGAATTTGACAAGCTACAAAAATCTCTGTTAGATAAACTTGAATGGATTTCTCAGGCCAAATTTCAGGACAGTGAAATTTAAGTCCTGTTAATCAGTTTGGAAGTATACTAACTTTAGAGGCAGAAGAGTGATGAAAGAAAATATTATCAAACATTTCTAGCCATTTGGTGAGGTTAAAATCAGGTGAATGATAGCTTAGTACAGTACTTCCTCCAAAACCATTCTTATCCAAGCCCTAATTATCCTGATTATTATAACTACTTTTTTTGAATCTCAACACCACTTCACCCTTGTCTAATTTACACATAGAAAAAAAATTTATTAACTTTTTTTTATCATATCGCTCCACTATTTAGAAAACCAGAGTACCTCTTTATTATATACTGCAGGGGCCAGTAATCTGTGGACCATGTGTGCAAAATTGCTAACAAAGATTATTTTAATAGTGAAGGTTTTATCTGGACAATATTTTGAAGTCGCCAGAGGTTGTATCTTTTTCTTTCTCCTTCGCTCACAACATTCGTTTTCTTGCTGCTCCTGGATTCTTTCCCCTTGCTCCATGCCATTTCAAAGAATCAATAATAAATCCTTCTTTCGGCTCTGCATTTCTCTTGTCTACTCTGCAGTGTGACCAGGGCGCCAAGTACCTTAGGAGTCAAACAGAATAGGATAGAGTCAGCAACAAAAACAGTCATTTGCGTGATCCTTTCAATTCCTTGCTTTCCTAGATGGAAAATTTCAGGCAGCAGTTTGTGTAGAGGTTTGGGGGTAGAGATGGGGAGGATGGTTTTTGACTACCTGAGAGGAGTCCTGAAGAGTATAAATCAACTATTTTTAAAGTGATCCCATTATTTTTTATTCCAAAAGTTAAACAATACTCATTGTAACAAAATTTGTTAGTGCCAGATGACAGGGGTCCTAGGGACCAAAAAAGCCATTAAAGAGTATTAAGCAGGTAAGAGATAAAGTCAGATTTTTCTTTCATTCTCTCTAGGACTATGAACAGTTTTGAAAGGCTAGGTGATATTTAAATAGAGAAGTTTTTAAATATTAGAATAATGTTAATGACTACTGTCAATTAGAAATATTTGTCAAAGAACAATATTCTCCACAAAGCACCATTTCTTGATAAGGTCAAGTGAGTAGCCCAGTACACAAACAAGTCTAGAAGAAATCTGGATTCAAGAGATAGGGACAATATTTTAAACAAAAGTTTTGGTCTAACTTCCAAAAAGAAAAACAAAAACCTTTTAAATGTCTTTCTGAATGATACTCTAAATTAGTATTCAAATAGTAAAATCAATTTAGTCCCTAATTATTATAACATGCCAATTTTTCAAATATTTATTCTCCACACATACACACACCCCCTGGTAAAGTACATTGATTATCTATTATGTTGATTTCAACCATTCTCGATCTTGCTTTCAACCATTCTTTCTTTATCTCTCATTCCTTTGTATGAATTCAGTATTTTTTTTTAATTCTCTTCTTATCCCAAATCCCCTCTAGTGCTTTCCTACCCATCCCACAAGAAAGAGTATCATTTCGTTTACCTTACCTCTTCTCTTCCGTGTTACCGGTTTCTTCCTTTGTTGGCCTAGCTTTGGTTCTCAGTTTAAGGTAAAAGCAGACTTCTGGGTTGGCAGACTTGGGTATCTGAGTGAATTTCCTTGGCCAGGACTCTCCCAAGAACCTAGGCTTTCTGAAAGCTCCTTGTTTCTGTTCAGCAGCCCTCTTTGGGATAAGCAGGAGGGGGCAAACCTGTCTTTCGATAAGTGTCCATCAAAATACCACATTTAGGGGCCGGCATGGTGACACAGTGGTTAGGTTCGCACACTTCGCTTCGGTGGCCCAGGATTCACAGGTTCGGATCTTGGGCTGGGACCTACACATCACTCATCAAGCCATGCTCTCAGGGTGTCCTACGTACAAAACAGAGGAAGATTGGCACAGATGTTAGCTCAGGGCCAATCTCCCTCACAAAATAAATGAAACAAAACAGAATGCATTTATCACTAAGGTTCTGATATCTACCTAGCAGCAGTGGTTTTCTCCAACCAATTCTTTTAGTTTCTTTCAAAAAATGTCTCATAGAATTTGTCTGCTTGTTGCTGGGGGTAAAATGCTGGACTTCCTGAGCTCTGTGGATTCAGACACCTGGCAGTGCCAGGCAGCTTGTCTCTGGGCTGTCACTTCCTCACCTGTTTATCCATCATCTCTCTACCTTTTAGACATTTATTGGATTACCAAATCTCTCCACTCTCTAAATTTCCTTTCTTTTATGCTTATATGACTTTATTCTTTTAATGTCATTTTACTCAGGGGAGACCAATATCCAAGAATGTTGAATAGTAGCTATCCATATTTATGTTTATTTTATATTTAAAAGTGTTCTTACTTTTGGAAAAATGTATTGAGAGCACAGATTTTCATTTAATCTCTGTAACACCATCTTTTACCAAGAAATATAATAAGAATAAATACACTTTGAGTGTAAAAATGGGTGAATATACTTTCACATCTTGCAGAAATCAGTGTTGAATAGCTCTGAATTCAGAGAGAATAGGAACTGAACTGTGTAGCCCAACCACAAACCTGTGTCTTTAGGGAAGATGCCTAATCTCTCTGAGTAATGCCTGCTTCCCGGGGAGGTGCAGGAATAAAAATCCTGAAGTATGTGTGATGCATAGCAATGTCTAGAATACAATCGTAAGTGCTCATTCAATATTGATATAAGCATAGATCCAGATATGATATAGTTATAGATATTGACTACTAAGCTCTAGGCATTCACGGTACTAGGCCCTGACTATAGAATGGAAAGAAAGATAGACATGTTTCCTGCCCTCAGAAAAGTCTCAGATAATGAAACAAGCAAGTACTTGCAGTAAAATGTAGTCCTAAGAAGTACAAGTTTGTTTTGAAAGATTGTGACTGTATGTGGTGAAAAGCTGTTTTCGGCAAACCTTTCCAGAAAATTCTTCCAATGTTTTTTAGCCATTAGAAAGACCTCAGACTGACTACTTGTGAGCTGTAATACCCCACGGGGCTCATCAATTCAGCAGAGTCAGGCTGAATCATTTATTAAATTAGGGGCCTACAAAGAGAACGCCCAGCGTGAGTCAGAGCTGTTGCTAACTCCAGGATTGCCTGCTGGCTCTTTGAGGCTTTGCTGAACCCATGTCCCAGTGTGGGAGGATCAAGACAAAGGACACAGACACAGGGGATGCTCAAACACTACAATTCAATTCCTTTCATTTAAGGGCATGTATGGATGGTGGTTGTTTTTTTGGTCTTTTTTTCTGGCCTTAGGGCTGATCTGCAGTGATGTTTCCTTTGCCACAGAGAATGTGATGCTAAATCAAGGAATTTAAGCAAAAGAAAACTGAAGCTGCTTCTCCTGCTTTACTCACAGGATCTACCCCAAGGCAAGAACAAGAATCTCTCTCTCTTTCCCTCCCATTTTCTCACCACTCCCTTTTGAGGTCCGCCCCAATGCTGACAACATCTCACCTGTGGGACACTAGGAGTTAAGACTCTCCCCCAGAGACTGCTCAGAATTAGAAAAGCACCTGCATATTAAGCCACGATGAAGAGCAGTTAGAGAAGATTCAATATAATCAAAATAAAATTGGGAACTAAGATGATCCAGAAATGATATATTTTTGAGCATCAAGAAAGGCAAATTTCCTGAACTCAAGCTAGGGGGACTCACTCCATTTGACTGAATATTAAAACTAAACAAATATAGACTCTACTTTTGAAAAGAAATATTGCAACATGAAGCAGTATAAGAAGAAACAGGTTGGCAAGATTTTAGTAAAAGAAAATTTAATTTTAAAAAAGTAGCAAATATACCTAGAAATGGCATTCTGCAGATAATAAAAAACATACAAAATGTGGGTTTTGTTCCTAAACATTTATTGTCCTCTTTGAGGTCTGATATCTCAGGCCATTTCTCTATCTGCACATAAAAAGAGCAGCTGAAAATGCTTTTCTACCATATTAATCTAATAACATCCATCAGGATTCGCTTGTTAGAATCAGCGCTTATAATTTTTAAAAAAAATCTAAATGTAAAAGGATTTGGATTATTGTGGTATTTTAAAATTACTTACCAATGATTTTAATTAAATAATTTATTTCTGTCAAAAAAAAACCCAATTTTATTCTTCAACTAATCAGATGCTTTGTACAATATTTTTTGTGAACAGAATGTACAATAGTATTGCCTATTAATTACCATCAAATTTAGCTTAGTGTAATGTCTGGCTCCTGCCCCTATGCCCTGTACCTCGTTCTCTGCCATTCAGTTCTGTTTCTTTTGAGGTTATCTAGTGTCACAAGGATGGTTTTCAGCTTAGACCCACCCTTCAGAAGGTTTTGCATCTTTGTCCTGTAGGCCTTGTTTACACTCTGTGCAGCCTTGCCAGGGGCCTTAGAATTGTCATAATAGCAATGTCTTCCCAGCAGCTTCCTTCCTTCATCTAATTAGCAAAAACAAAGAGGAGTTGTAAAAAGACTCGGCAGGTCTCTTCAGGACTAGCACTTTTATTGTATGATAACAATGCTTTTGCATGTAATGTGTAATAGTTCTTATCAATAAGAGTAATTAATTTACCATGGAGAAAATTTTAGTGTCCAAAATTCCAGGGCATCTGGCTGAGTGATGAGTGGGAGAAGTGGTCCGCATTTCTCAGAAGGTTCTAAGGGGGTCTTCGGATCTTTGGAAAGTGTTGGGGTATGAGCAAATTGAATTATCCAAACTGTGGACGAGCTTTCATGCAGTCTGTGGTGCTTCCTCCCCTCTGCCACCTTAAATCTTCGAAATGCTTGTGGGAGCTGACGTTTGGGAGATAATGGAGAGTAAAGTTTACTATCTCAGCATGATATTGGGTGGAACTGAGCATTCCACAATGTCTCAGAAGTGGAGACAAAGAAAAATCAAGAGGAAGTGAGTCATGGAAAGAATGAAGAGGGCCTTGACCTGCCCAGGGCTGTGGAACTGGAGATAGAGATAGTCTTACCTCAATCACCAAGGGGCAGGGTGACTCCTTATCTGTTACACAGGCTATCTACTGCATGACAGAAATATGCAATAGGTCAGATAGTATTACTGATCAAAAACCAATCAAAAAGTACAGCGAAGTATTAAGATAATATGATGCCCCTACAAGGCAGATGTCAGCTCTCACCAATACCCAGAGTCACAAAGGGGTTTCACGCATACTTCACAATATGACTTAAAATAATACCCATGGGTATTCCCTCCTTCAGACTGAGATAACAGAGATAACAAGGAGTCCTTCTAGGCCAAGAGGAAAGAAAAAATCTTTCTACCCCTATTCCTTACTGCTGAATAGCAATTTCATTATTCAATGTCCTTTTAAAAGCTTAGCAGTACAAATACATAGCATAGACAATAGAAGCAGTGACCCCAAGCACCCATGAGTTATGGATCTGAAAAGCTACAGTCCAGGTCCTTATAACACCTTTGGCTGAATCTCCTCTTACAGTCAGTCTTGAAATTATTCAGAGGTAGAGCTATGTTAAACAAAATCACTTGGTTCTTGGACTTTAATTAACATGTATGTATACATAATATATTATATATATTTCTATAATACATAAAATATACGTATTTAATATATAATTTATTTTATATGTATGTATAAGTAAAGATAGTTCACTCAGCAGATTTAGCACAACCTATTTCCCATTACAACAGGTGACACGGACAAAGGCAATTAAGATCCATTTTCCTAACGGCATATTTCTCTTAGCAAAAGTTCTTCTTCATTGAGTGGGTTGGGTTTTCCCCTTTTAATTAAAAGTGAAGACTGATCTTCCCATTAGAAGATCTTAGATAACATACTTGGTTGACGTCTTGCTTGACAGGAAGTTGTTGACAACCGTTCATATCTACCGTCCCTGATGTTCTGCCCTGCCATTCAGCTTTATGAACGACTCTGAAGTTACAGGAAGTAAATACAGATGTTCTCACTTACTTTACATCTGCTCCAGCTATCAGCTTGTCTCCTTGCACTACCCTTAAATTATTCCCTTAGGTCAGGAAAACATCAGACACATTTTTATTCAATATAATGAGCGAAATAAGGAAACGTTTAGGGAAAGTAAGGAAATGTTTTGGAGAGTGTGGAGAGGAGACTTACTTGTAGTCACTGATTGGAGCAGTCTATAAACATGAACCATTGAATGATTTGATGACATTTTTTTTATAGCTTGGGTATTTATACTTTTACTGGCTACAACATACACCTTGGGTAAAAAGCCTTTCCTTTCATGTACTAAAAAACATATAATAGTTTTCTTGCCATTATTTGAATAATTTATGTGTAAATGACAATCTGATAGCTTGGATGTGGCAAACATATGTTGTTGTTGTTAATGCAGATCCCAGCGACCTTCTGTACAGCAGAGCAGAACCCTGCCCTGTCTTTTTGCACCATCCTCTCACCTTCCAGCGCTGTATCAGACCATCCTCTGCTCTTATTCATGGGGTTTTCATGGCCAAGTTTTTCAGAAGTGGGTGGCCAGGTCCTTCTGTCTTAGTCTGGAAGCTCTACTGAAACCTGTCCACCATGGGTGACCCTGCTGGTATTTGAAATAGCAGTGGCATAGCATAGCTTTCAGCATCACAGCACATGCCAGCAGTCACAGTATGACAACCGATAGACAAGTGGTGTGGTTCCTTGAGCGAGAAACGAACCCGGTCGTGGCGGTGAGTGTGTGAACCTCCGGACCACTAGGGCTGGTAGCAAATAAATGCTCTACCCTTAATTTAATGTTAACCAAATGGATGTGCATCCCAGATATTAATGCACTGTTCCATTGAGAATTAAATCAAAGGCTCATCATAATAAACAGCACCACTGCAAATCAGAAAGGCAGAAAACTTTCTACGTAACCAGCTTTCAAATAGATCATTTCCGTCATAGAGAGACTAATTTGACCAAGGCCCAAGGCTTTATTACTCTTTGACATATGAAAATTCTTCTTAATGTCATGTGGGAATTCCCAGGTTAATGAAACAAGTTTAGAAAATGGCCACTGAGAAGCTGTAGGTTGTATTACAGTTTCTAGTGTTCCAGGCAACATAAAGAATACTTTTATATCAGTAAATATTTTATTACCTTTTTTATGAGATGAGGAAGGAATTCAAGTAGTATTTTCAGAAGACTGTAGGTTGCATTCAGAACAAGAGGGATGGCCTCAGCTATCTGAAAGTTATCATGGCTGTTTTTTTCAGTTTCCGTATATGCCAGTTCTTGTCACTGTTTCAAGACTACGTGTCGTGATTAAATCAAATAAATTGCGTACTAAAAAATACTTTCTCTGTTAGAAGTTGTGGATGATGTATCATTATCAACAGTTATCACTACAGTACTTTAAAATACTTCAAAATTAATGGTGGTGAACAAGAAATATCATCTGGATATAAAGGATTTCATTTACATTTGAAATACTACATGCATCCATATAGCTTTACGGATAGAGACAACAAAAGAACAAACGTCTCCACCGATATAGAAGTGGAGGAGACTGGCGAGAGGGAGAGAGAGAGAGAGAGAGGGAGAAGAAAAGCCCTCATAATACTTTCTATATAAAGAGGAAAGTGCCTTTGTTCCTATTCTCAGAGAACCAAGTACCCAGGTGCAGCTCAGTTGAAAAAAACCTGAAAGTGAGCAGGGTTGGCAGACAGTATTCAAGGTGCCTTCAGGGGAGCCAGGTGAAGTCATAAGACTCTTTTTTTAACTGGCTGAATACATTTTTGTCTTCAGAAGCCAGGGGAATACATTGAATTCAAACTCTGCGTCGAGCTTAATTGCCTTGGTTTTCCCGGGACCCTCCCAGCTTTAGCACTGAAAGTTCTGCGTCCTGGGAAACTCCTCCGTCCTGGGCAAAGAGGGGCGATTGGTTGCTTTTCCAGAATATCTGCAAATGGACTTCAAATGGCAAGTGTGCGGTCCCAAGGGCAGCTCAACAATGAGCTCCAGTCAGGCACCTGGGTTTAAATGCCCTCTTCACTATTTACTTGGGGGGTGACCTCTTACACTATTTTCTCTCTCTGAGGTTCAATTTCATCCTCTGGAAAAGAGAGATAATATCTAACCTAATACGTTTAGGCAGTAATGCAATCATGTATATGAAGTTGTCGACACATACTAAATTTGAAATAAATGGTCTTTTCATTCTCTACCCAACTACAGCTAAAGAAATAAAAGATATTCTCCTGAGGAAGAATGGCAAAATCAGGCTTAATACTAAAGCTTTTCGAAGCCATATTTTAGCAACATATCCTTGCTCAAGTAAACACGTAGGGAATGAAATTACACGAAATCAGCCTTCTTTTCCAATCACCCAGCATAAATGGAAAGCATGCTACAAACAGGATGGGGGGCTAGATTCAATTTAGTAAGTGGTGCCGATGCTGAGTCTGATACTTCACATCAGCGGAGGGACGGTTCTTCAGGATTTCATGTTTAAAACACAGGAACAAAATAGAGAGACAACACAGCCCTGCCACAAGGCTTCATGCCAGATCCTTTGCTCTTCTGTTTTCTTTTTACTGGGTGAGAGAGGAGAGGGAGAGAGCGCAGGACAATATAAAGCAGCCTGTGGGACCTCTTTTCTGGTCTTTTCACTAGCATGAAAAATCCAAATGTACAATGGAGAAATGGGTTTAAGAGGCATAGTGTCGTTTATTCTAAGAGACGCATATTCATGATTGCCAGCTGGAAAAGAAGAAAGGAACATTCTTATTCTACCCTGAGGGTCAAAAAGAATAATTTGTAGTATGGCATAAAAATAATCCCACCTTGTTATTAAGCCGCTTGTCCCCTGTGAAGCCCTTCCCACTGACAGCCTGTCTCCACAGGGACTGAATAGTAACTCAGTTTTGTGAGCTCTCTGATCATTTTTGTCTTCACACAGTCTTGGAATAAAAACAAAATAGCTCTTGGGGCTGGCCCCGTGGCCGAGTGGTTAAGTTCGCGCGCTCCGCTGCAGGCGGCCCAGTGTTTCGTCGGTTCGAATCCTGGGCGCGGACATGGCACTGCTCGTCAGACCACGCTGAGGCAGCGTCCCACATGCCACAACTAGAGGAACCCACAACGAAGAATGCACAACTATGTACTGGGGGGCTTTGGGGAGAAAAAGGAAAAAATAAAAAATCTTTAAAAAAAAAATAGCTCTTGTACTAATATAATGTTTGCAAATATATGTATATATGTTATGCCTTTTTATTCATTTGTATAGAAGGTTTCAGCTGATTCCGGATGCTGCAGGAGTCATTATTGTCACTAAATATGCTGATGAAATGTGGAAAATGATTGGGCATGCTGGAAGTGAAATCACTAGTAAAAGCATAGAAGTGTTTGACTTTTAAAATAGATATAAACTTAAAAATTCTGACAATAATTAGGTTTTTTTACCAGTTTTGAATAATTTTTAACAAATGCTATTTTCCTAATCTACATTCTTTCTTTTATGGAAAATTAGAAGAGGTTCTGCACATCTCATTTTTCAAGAAAAATTTCACTTGAGTCTGAAAATAATAGGTTTTATTCGCTATTTAACATTTTGAGCAGGAATTACACTGTTACAGGACATTTGACGGGGTTTTTTTGTGTCTTTATTCAGGTATTTTGTATCGTAAGAAAGCTGTATATGTAATTATAATCTTGTGCCTGCTAACATGAAAAGTGTTTATAACATAGTCTAAAAGGAATACTATAAATTAGCTCTTAGATATTACCAGCATTACCAGAGCTCTTATAGTGTTAGCCCATTATATTACTTTGATTGAGAACCCAGCATTTATTTTATTAAATAAATCTATTTTCATTCAATTTTAATAACATTAGCCACATAGTTGGTTGTGATCATCAGTGGTTACTCTGTTTTCTGTTCTTTTTGTCATTTGAAATTCATAGTTAAATACCTGTGGTGTTTTATTATGAATGAGAGACAGTCCATAGTTCCTTAAATTTTCATATCAGCGCTGCAAGGTTAATACACTTTTCTCTTGAAAATTCACTGTTAAGAAAAATTTATTGCAATACGGACTCAAAAAATAAAAATGAATTGGCTCTTTTCATACTTTCAAAACATTAACAAGCTACTGTAACATAGATTTAATAGAGCATTTCCTTTGAGTTGCCATGGTTAAGTGGCATAAAGCATCTAAGATTGATCTAACAAAAATGTAATGGATCATTTATATTTTTCACAGTAGGAAACATAGTTTGAAAGATACGATTCAGCTATCCTTTCCTAAAAAGCACTGAATCCGAGCAAGAAAGTTTATCTGTGGATGGAAGCGCTTCTGACCTCTTGCAGTGTTTCACAATGGGGGCATACGCAGCTCCAAGAGTGGAGCAATTCTTAGATGTGCAAGGTATTTGAAATGCTACAGGACACTCGGCATGCTGACTCCATGCACTATATGCAAATGGTGCCTTGCAGACACTACTGCAGAACAATCTGCTTTCTCCCCATCCACACACATATCCAAAAGTCTCAGGGAACCACTGTAACCTTATGCACTATTCCATCCGGGAGCTTGCAAATGTCCTTCTAGACTATGCATACTCAGAGTTTGAATTCCAGTTTTAATTATGTCAATGTATTTTGCTCAATGAATTTTTCCATCTGTCTCTTTGTTTCTCAATCTATAAATCTGTACTATCTCTGTAATCTCCTACTTGAAGTTTAAAAAAAATAAATTATATCAAATGTTTTTTATAAATACACCCATGTGTAAACTCCATATCTCATGATTCAAATGGAGTTCTGTTATGGGTAATCAATGTCATAGCAATAATGGGCTACTGATAGAGTAAAATAAGGATTTCTCTGCTTCTGAGCAATACCTCTATTTATGTGTTGTTTTTACTCTCCTTATCGGGCTGGAAATTTCTGACCCACTATTGAAGTCAAATCTACTTCATCACTGTCAACTGTGAGTCATTCTTTTCTTCAGCGACTAGACAGAGTCATAGAATTACAACCCTCTAGGGGCAAGAAGGTATTTAGAGATCACCTGTTTCAAGTTCTTCATAAAAAATTGAAAAAGTAGGTGAGACAAATAAATTAATATGATAAATAATCGACTTGGAAAAAATTGAGATTTGATGATAATCACAGAGGATAATGACCAGAGGAGTAAACTTAGGAAGGAGGACGTGGAAGGGAGTAGGAACTCCAGGAGACCTTGTAGTTATGATGATCCAAACCTCGCCTGAAAGGCCGTATCGCACAGCTTCGAAAATCACCCGTTAGAAAGGGGTTTTCAGCTACTATGTAAAAAGATCATGCTCCTCAAAGTTTTGTCAGAGTATTATCCAGAAAAGAACCAACTGGCCATGGTGATTTCAGTGGGGGAGAATCCTAATTTAAAATACACATTTCTAAGTCTCAAACCTGCAGAAGTGGTCAAAGGCTAAACTTTTAACAAGCATTCCAGGTGATCCCTATGTCCACCAGGTCTTGAGAATCCCTGGACTGTGGTTTTGAAGACTCTACTGGCTTTAAAAACTATTCTCAACTTGTCCAGAATTATTTTCATGTTCTTTTTACCCATATCGAGTCTCATAACAATTAAGAGTAAAATATATGTTTATTTTTGTTTGTAAAGACTGTTTTCTACTCTCTTGCTAGTTTTGAGAGAAAACAACCTCATAAAAACAAAGCAGAGGATGAGCATTTTGAAAAAGGAACAGTCTGAATCCCAAAGAACCTATGAGAAGGAAAGGAGAGATGACGTCATTACTGCCCAAGGCCAAGAAGTAGGCTTGGGGACTCACTGGAGGGACACAATCAGCAGTTGATATACTCAGAAACTTGTTGTTTGAGCGGTGGAATAGAATGATTTTAACCAGAACAGAACTTTATAAGTCATTCTATTTCCTCTCTTCTCTATAAAGGCTGGAGTTCCACAGATTCTCTTAAGAACTTAAAACGTGATTTTAATGATCTTGACCTTACAGTTTCCTGCAAGAACTGAGCCTCAGTTAGAAAATGAGTAAGAAAACTTGGAAAAATAATACCAGAATGAGAAACATTGTCAATTAAAATTAAAATAGCAGTGTGAACTTGGAAAAATACATAAAACTCTCCAAACCTCAAGCCTCATTTATAAAACCAGAAGGTTGAATGAGATGATCTCTAGTTTCCTTGGTTACATGACTTGCTGTCTATGGGAGTTCAATGTGTTACTCTCTCCCATCCCTCCCAGAAGGCTCTCAAGAGGATATGTTCTGTTATCAAAGAAAATATGCCGTCCACAAGGACACAAATAGGCTACCAAGAGGGAGAAAGTCTGCAGGAGAAGGAAGAATAAAAATAAAACATTGCTTGAGGTCAATTGCTTTCTTCCTTTGGATCTTTTTTTGCTTGTTCTTTTGTGAGTGCTTCCTCACCTTCTTCTTCAATTCTGTGCAGCTGGTTTGGTAGGACAGAGCCAGGAGTAGCTTCTCATTAAGATGGATCTGGGGAAAATCAACGAGGCTCAGTTTAGCTTCACGCCTGGCCTTAAACTAAAATATCCTACCCTTGATGTCTACACATGGCCCAGCTCACTAGCCCACAATGTGAGTTCAGATTAGGATTTGGGGATAATGCCCTTAGGCAGTGAATAAAATTTTTTCCTTGAATCTCCCCGTACATATACCCTTAGGAACTCATTCAGACGGGAGACCTAACAGTATTTGATTGATCATGGTGCGATTATCATTTCTCTCCTAATTTACAGTTACTAAGTTCAAAACCCACTTTCAACAAAAATAACAATAATGTTCTCTTTAGATTAGTTTTTAAACAATGATTTTGTTTCTATAGCCTGTTAATATAATTCCCATTGGATCAAACAACTTGGCACAAAAGACAGCCATTATATTAGAATGATATTATCATGGATCATAAAATTTTTCTCCCAATTTTGCAAACAGACAGAAAGAGTGCTACATTCACACCCTAAAGTCAGATGGAACTCTCATGAATAACGTGCTGTGAGCATTTTGTGCAATGGAATCTCACTCAGGTGTTCATTCCATATACTGTTCTTTAGAGATTTTTGTACTTAATTATAGTGATTTCATAGGTTATAATAGAATTTTCAATAGATGAAATAATTTGTCCTTTCAAAAAGTATAAGGTAAGCAATAAATAAATCAAATTTCTTAAAGCATTAAAATGTATTGCATTGAAATAAGCTTTTAGTCAGACTTCAGAATTAGAATAAGTTTGCACAACTATATAAAATGTATTTCTGCATATTTAAGAAAAAATTGGAGCTGCACACATGGAAAAGTCTACTTCAATCTAGAGAGTTTTAAAAAAACAAGCAAACAAACCCTTTAATTAAAAAAAAAAAACCAGAACAATAAAGTCTTCCTTTAAACCTATATGTAACTAATGGATAGTTCTAGAAAAAAAAGTCTGTCTAAATCAAGTATTTGTTTTAAATAAAAAATTATATTATATGTATAACTTCAAATGAGAAGAAGTTTTGTCAAGGAATCAGAGGGCAGCAGAAAATTAACCACGCAAAGCCCTTTTATGCTTTCTCCTTCCTGGCGCTCACAAAGGCCTCAGCGTTGGTATAGTCGCTTGCCCTTTGATAATGAACAGTGTGGAGAAGAAGAAAGAGAAACTTTACTGTAATCCAAAAAAGGCAAAATTTAACTATCTAAAACCATTTTCAGTAATGGATTATGGAAATATAGCACCTGGGGTAACCAATTTTCAGAATGGCCAAAAGAATGACACATAGTTAACTCTAACTATGACCCTTGTGAAATAAGCACTTGCTATAGAAATTGATTTGAAGCTGTCAATTGAAGAGTCAATATGCATAATGGAACTAGCATTTGGGTAGCTATGCAATAAAGTTAATGGCTGGAGAAAAATTATTACTCATACAGGCAGATTTTTCAATTTTGAAAATACAGAGCTATGCTATTACATTAAAAATATGATTTAATTTATGAAAATTCAACTTACAAAAGCCTTTTCCTGTATAATTTCCAGCATTGAGGTGTTACTTCACCATTACATCTGTACAAATGGAAATGACTATTACATATAAGCACCATGCAGCCTGGCAACTGCATGCTTGGGCATTTATCCCAGAGAAACAAAGACATGTTTACACAAAAACCTGTACACAAATGTCAAAGCAGCTTTATTAATAATAATCCCAAACTGAAAAGAGCCCAAATGTCCTTCAATGGACGAATGGTTAAAAAAAAAACTGTGGTACATCCACACCATGCAGTACTACTTAGCAATAAAAAAGGAAAAACTATTGATACACACATCAACTTCAATGACTCTTCAGAGAACAAAGCCAATCACACAAGTTTACATATTGTATGATTGCACTTATACAAGATTCTTGAAACCACTAAATTATAGAAATGGAGAACAGATTGGTAGTTTCCAGGGGTTAAGGATGAGGGTGAGGTGAGCAGGAGGGAAGTGGGTGTGGTTATAAAAGAACAAGTGAAGGAATCCTTGTGGTGATGGAAATGTTTTCTATCTTGATTGCGTCAATGTCAATTTTCCTGGTTGTGATAATGTACTATTGTTACAAAGTGTTACCACTGGAGGAAACTGGGTAAAGGGTGCATGGAATCTCTGCATTATTTCTTACAATTGCATATGAATCTCTAATTATCTCAGAATAAAAGATTAATTTTAAAAAGCATTGTTGAAAAATTGAACAGAAAAAATACTATTATAAGCGAATTCCCAAGGAATTACATATATGCATATATAACTTTAAATTAAAAGCATGAAAAGTATCATCATTAAATCATATTCATCCAACTTTCAGATGAACAAGTGCATAGAATTATTACACTACCTAATAAGTGTTAATGCTGGTTGAACTTCTGATCCACTTCTCTTTGGCTGGAACAAAAGACAGAATTGGTCTAATTACTAAGTATTACTAAATATTCTTTCAATAGAAGCAAATTCAGGCCAAATAGTAATTTTCTAAATGTCTATCTAGTTTATGGAAACTTTCCAAAAATTGTTATCACATGAAAGGCTACATTAGATGTGTCACTTCATCAATAACTCTGTTCAATGGGGACATTGTAAGCTTGAACCTCAATTGGAAGTCACTTTTATCAACAAAAGTGGAAAAGCCATTCCTCTTTTTCCTACCGTAAGGTAGAGGATGCCAATAAGGCACAATGTAAGTTGACAGATAAGAGTGAAATAGAGCAAAATGGAGACCAAGAAATGAAGTTCTTAGTTCCCAAAGACTCATGCAAGTCTCGGCTCCTCGCCAAGCGGGAAGAAAGAGAATCCTGAGCTGAGGTGCACAACACAGAAAGGATCAGAGGAAGCACCCTCTGAGGCAGGTCACTGGAGCAGGTGCACAAGCAGAGACTGAACTTCAAGAACCTTGATGTGAAAGAGCCATCTCTCTGCACACATTAGCACAGGGGAAGCTGGATCGTATAGGTGAAGAGCGATCTAGCAGAGCTTATCTTCCAACAACCTTGGCTCACAAGTTTTTATCAGGTCCTTAATGAAAAGAAATGGAAAGCTTATATCAGAATCCTCATGCATATCACTTGTGATTGTGTATAAATTATGCATACATTAATTGTGCAGTTTTACATTAATTGAATAGAATACGTCTTATTTCTAAAATTAAGATTTTTCAGATCTCAGCAAGTCCTTTCTTATGTTCACAAGGTACCAAGTTAAAAAGAATTACGCCGTCCAGATATTATTGGTTGGTAGACACCAGGAACACACAATGCCAAATAATGACTGCAGTTAAGATTTGGTGCCCAGAAAGGACAAAACCAATTAAGTAGCATAGGAAGGCTGCTTTTGTAATGCTTATTGACAACTGTTTATCCTGTAGTGTACACCATTAAGGTTAGAAAATATATTGATAAAAAGTTGTTTTATTTTTACGGAAAATCTATTTCACATTTCTCAGAAGGAATATACATTTATAGCCATTATATATAAAACTGTAAAAAATAACAGTATTATTATGTTTTTATTCAGGGTTATTCAATAACTTTTGAAGAATCAAATCAGGTTCCCACACAATTAATGTCTTTACTTCAATGTGTTATCATTTAAAATTCACAATTCCAACATGAAGTACTGTCACATGTACCAAGCCATTCACATTCAGATGAGCCGGGTGCATTTATTTTCTGACGTTCTTTTTGGACCAGGTTGATAAATAAGTCAAGTTGCAAGTAAGGGAATATACAAGTGTTTCAACAACCACATCCAAAGGATGCTAAGTTATATCCAAGTGTGAACTTGCAAAGAGTCGACAATGCAATTCAGAGACAGCAGAATGATAAACTTTGTATTTTCCAAATCAGTGTTAGGAAAAGAAATTTTAATCCTGCGTTTGATTTCATAACACCAAATTTGCAAGCCCAGGAAAGGAATGGGAATGAAACTAAAAAAAAACAAGGTAAGAACAGAATAAAACCTGAAGTGAAATATTCGAAAGTTTTAATAAATGTTCAAGAGTTCATCTGAATGTCTCTCATGTACAGCAAGGACTGGTGGATGGTGATGGAGCTGGTTCAATATAATGTGAAAGCACTGTATTCAGTGCTTCCCAAAGAAGTGGGTTTCCTTGGAAGGCAAGTTCTCAATTACTGTATGTTCAAGAAAAGTCTAAACAATCATTTAGTGAATCTGTTGGATAATGTATTCAGGCATTAGATGAATAGTTGTAATTACATGAGAGTAAGGGATCTAACAGGGTCTAGTGGTTAAGATGCAACGCTCTCATCGCCACAGCCTGGATTCGTTTCCTGGGTTGTCTGTCTGTTGCTGTGATGTTGAAACCTATGCCACTGGTGTTTCATATACCAGCAGGGTCAGCCATGGTGGACAGTGTTCAGTGGAGCTTCCAGACTAGGAAGAAGGACTTGGCCACCTGACTGCCCACTTCCGAAAAAACTGGCCATGAAAGCACTAGGAATAGCAGGGGAGCATTGTCAGATATACAGCAGGAAGGTGAGAGGATGGTACAAAAAGACCAGGCAGGGTTCTGCTCTGCTGTGCACAGTTGTTAGGAGTTGAAATCGACTCAGTAACACCAACAAAAAAAGGATCTAATAGTTTTTAATAAACACTCTGTATGTGTCTGGTAATTACCACTTCAAGGGACTATATGTACATCTATTTATAACTTGCATGTTGTTTGTCTCTTACAAGAATATATGATCCATTAGAACAGGGACTTTGCCATTCTTTCTCCTCACATTACTCTCATGACTGGGAAATCATAGGTACCCCAGGAATGCTATGGAATGAATGACGGCTCTTCATTTAACCATCAAACAGCTGTATTCAGTAGGCACTGCTATCCCCACTTCACAAATGATGACAATTAGATGACACTCAGACTTAATAACTTGCCCAAGTTGCTCAGCTAGGACTGGCCTTGACTCCAAAACACATGCTTGGTATATTATATTTGAAATTTCCAAGAAGGAGAAAAGCACAGGAAAAATAACAGGTAAATAACTCTGGTGTATTGCTCTGTAGAATGTCCCTCCCTACTTCCCGGAGTCAATGGTTGCCATGGTTTCTTTTATCAGCACACCTACCATGACAGTTTAGCTATCAACCTGCTAACTAAAACTGGGTAACATTTTCAAATACATTAGAGCTAACTGGGTGATCTATTTATACCTTCAATTATATTTCTTTAACTGCTCTCAATTTTGACACGCAAAAAAGGGAATAAGAATAAGATTCTACTTGGAAGTGCATGCGCCATGCTAGTAAATGTCAACGTTTTATTAACTCTGGCATGCAGTGCAATACTGAGTAAACAGGAATTCTTTGTCATTAGATTTGGCTTATGCAAAATACGTAATACAGTACCATTCCTCTACAACTTAAAAAAAAAAGAAAAGTGATACCAAGGCATTTATCATTTTTATTATTTTCTCCATTCAATATAGGACTTTCATGCAGTGGGTCAGAACTTTCAAATCAAATAATATAAAACATTCTAAAATAGCAAGGTATATGAGGAAGGAAAATATATTTTGTGCATCTATATTCTTGGTAATTTTGTTGCTTTACCTAAAAAAAGTTGATAGTTCATCATAGAACATTAGATCTAGAAGAAAATATAAAATCATGAGCTTTTACTTGTGTTGTTTTGCAATTTGTGGAATGTTCAGGCCCAAAGAGTTTCAGTGATCTGAATTGCCCACCAAGTCAGCGGCAGATAGGAAAAAAATCAGAAGTCTCTTAGCTTCCATTCTATTGCTTTTCCCGCCAAAATATCCTGCTTCTTATCTTCTAGAGATGCTTCAAAAATTTACTAAAAAAGAACTAGAACATGTTAGCTCTCCTCAAAACACAACCTGTGTCTATTGGAACGTTTGGAGATAAACTTTTTTCACTTCAACCAGCAATAAGGCACCAACAAAAATAAAAATAAAATTACAGCAATTGTAACATAATATTCATACCTGACACACATTGCATATTTAGATAGTTGGCTTCTATAGATGACATCTCATATACTTTGAAAGGTGGTTTCTCTGTTGGTTGAAAATGTGTCATACACATGTTTGCGGAGAATTTTTCTCTCTCTCACATACATACACATACACACACACAAGCACGTGCCACAAAAGAAGTGCAAAGCAGAGCCGTTATTAATTTTTAATGACAAATGGGAGAACAGTAGTCTGATCTTTGTATGCCATCCACGTGACAGACTGGTACTTAATGTAGTTCAGGAAAATAAAGCAAATCAAAGTAAAACATTTTTAATTAGTGGTTTAACTACGTGATTAATGATGCCTTTCTAAAGAAAATGCCTGTACCAGTAAATGAAAAAGTCATTATTTCTAAAAGCTGGTTTCTTCTACTTAATGACTTCTTCTAATAGGCAGATAAATTGAACAACAACGTATGAAACCTATTAGCCTGAGCATTTTCACAGGGAACAAAATTGAAAGTTGTGTTGCAGGTTGTTGATCAACTAATCTGAAAGGAATGAAACAGACAACATGATACAAAGGCTTCTGTTCAAATGGTGCGCAACTAGCTCTTCAACAACCATGCACCAGAGCTGAATTTTAATTGCATAACAGACTAATCTGCACGAAAATGAAAAGCACTTACAAAAAGATTAAATTAGCCCTCGAAAACACAACTCTAGTTTTGTTGCTATGCTTTATTTATTTATTTGGGGGAAATTTCAACCATATTTGAGAGGTCCAGAAAATAAAATTTATCCCAGGAAAAGAAGTCAAACAGGTCTTGAAATATCTGGTTAAAAATACTGGTAGTCTGCAGAATTCAAAGGCAGCGTTCTCTCAAAAGTCAGTAAAACAGTGACTTTGTCATTAGAATCTAATAAGCAGGGACTTGGCCTCTAGGGCCAGAGGGGGCTTTGTATGACTCCAGCTTAGCAATGTCACAGATGAAAGTAGCCTGAACCTCACTGAGCCTCAGTAGACTGATCTGTAAATTGGAGATAATAGTATTCTATTTCAGAGGGTTATAGTGAAGAGTGACACGATGCACGTAAAACTTTTAGCACGTATTAGTTATAGACACTGTTTTTATGAACCATGTTATTGCTCGACTATATGCCAATAAAATATGGCTAATATCTTCGACAATTGATTGTTCTCACTGCTATAGATGAGGGTCAGAAAGCTGGGATGCTCAGTCTTTTTCCTTGGAAATGTAACCAATTTCTCCTGTGTTGTTTGTACAAATAAATTCCCAAAATAAAACGTAAATATGACTCTTGTCATCAGAGTTTTTCTAGGGTGGTCATATGCCACCCATGAGTAAATATAGAATTTGGTATGTGCTATTTTAACGATTGAATTCCACTTTTTTGGGGGGAGGGTAATATGTTTATTTAGGGTAGGAGAGTATTTATTTACTTAATGTTGTTTAATACACTATCCAACAGCACACTTTTCATTGGAACTAGTTATTCTCAGTCTAAAAATTGTGGAAAGCACTCATCTCCTTTCTCCCCCTCTATTGAAAGTGTAGTCATTCTTAAGGCATAAATGTTATTTTTTTCCAAAAAAGATTTATGCCGATGCCCAAGTCAGATTAGATTGTTCTTTTCTCTCTGGTGTAACATTCAGTTCCTTGTACCTCCATTTGGCCCTTCTTGTATTCTGTTTCCCATTATAATTGTCTGCTTGTGTAGACCGTAGGCTGTGATCTGAAATGGCTTCCATGTGCATCTCAAACTCGTCAGAGGGTTTACAAGAACAGACATGGTGAACCATTGTCCCCACTGCCCATACTCCAGTAACTGGTACCCACCGGTACCTGTATCTGTCTGGAAGGCTCTTTTCCTGGCTCCTCATGTGTCTGTTCTCTTCCTTCTGGTTTTAGCTCAAATGCTGACCCTTGAGAGAGGCTTCCTCTGACCATACTTTCAAAGCATCCAAGCCACTGTTATCACTCACCTGGACCACAACAATAGCTTTTAGGCTGCTGTCCCAGTTGCCATTCTTGACTTGCACCCTCAGCATTATAGCAGCCAGGGTGATGATTTAAAAAATAAGTCAAGGGGGCCAGTCCTGTGACCTAGCGGTTAAGTTCAGCATGTTCCACTTTGGCAGCCCGGGTCCGGTTCCTGGGCGTTGACCTATACCACATGTCAGCGTCCATGCGGCGACCCACATGTGAAATAGAGGAAGATTGGAACAGCTGTTAGCTCAGGATGTATCTTGCTCAAGGAAAAAGAGGGAGATTGGCAACAGGTGTTAGTCCAGGGTGAATCTTCCTCAGCAAAATAAAATAAAATAAAATAAAAGTCAAGGGAAGATGGTGGCAGCTTCATAGTTTTTGAAGATCCTTAATTCTCCCAAAAAAAAACAGAGCAGAGCAAAAGGAGAGAAAAATGAATGAATGAATGAATGAATGAAGAAAGACAGAAAACAAGAGACAGAGAGAGAGAGAAGGGAAGGAAGGAAGAAAACCTACAGGCAGATGCTACATCTAGGAAGAAATGAATGTCTAGGTATCTCCCAAGAACTCCAACAGGCAAGTGGATGGGGCCAAGCCACCAAAAGCAAAACTATCGGGTTGTGTATCAGCAACTGTGTGGGAGGAGGACAAATAAACTTCCGACAGTTCCAAGACCCTCAACAAAAAAAAAAATCGCGAACAGGTAACAATCTGTAAATTGAAGGGTCTCCACTTGGTGTGGAAAGTTCAATGAGCTAATCTGAAAACTGGAGCCAAATCTGCAACTAGGTTCGATCATGGGCAAGTGTGAGGGACACTCACAAAGTTTAGAACAGTCTGGGCTCTAGCAACTAACGAACCTAAGCAGGATGCCCTGAGGAAAAACACTCAAACAAAAAGGCCAGAAAAGAACTGCCTTAACCAAAAGAAAGGAAAGGAGAGGGACTGACTGACAAGTTAAAAGCAGTAATCATTGAGTTTGAAAACCAAATGAAGAAACAAAATAGATAAATATATCTAAAATCTGGTGCTTTGGCAAAAAGAAGAACAAAACAGACAAATCACTGGCCAACCTAATCAAGCAACGAGGAGCAAAACACAAGCACACAAAACGAAAAATGATGAGAAAAGGAACCATAAAATTAAGGGAATGTATAAAATTATAAGATATTGCTTTTCATTAGATTAAGCAAATAAATTGAAAAAGAAAATGAAATGTATGATTATCTAGAAAAAACACCTATAATATGCAGGGCGTTGTTGTGTACACCATTATGTTCTCTAGTCTCTCAGAAATATACACACACCCACACCTGCACACGATATTGCAATCTTCAGGGCAGAAATGTAGATCTGTTGCAACATTTCTATAATGTAATCTTCATCTTTGGCAGTAGATCCTTCATTCTTATCCGATGAAGTCATTCTGGATTTGTATAGGAAATTTTTCATCTTACGAAAAAGAAAAAATCTATTTTCTGTTGGAAACATAAGCATAAAGGGCCCCAAAATCTTTAAGCTCCTCTTCTCATTACCATATAATAAAAAGAACGCTCCTACCTTGCAGAGAAAATGCAGCCACAAAAGGGATGCAGAGAAGGTTGCTGACGTTACAGGGAGAGACAGCTGTAGTATCTTGTTACTGTTGCGAGTATTTTATAAGAGAGCAAAGCAGATCGTTCCTCAGTAATCAAGAGGTAAAGACTCAGTATTAAAGGCTGTGCATTGAATAAGTGTGTATTATCACGTATCGAATCCTACGATCTAGTTATGAAAGTCCTGAAGCAAAAGATGAGCTGGTTGAAGTCAAGCATGGGACACGTGGAAGAAGATATACTTGGAACCCTTAGAAACAAGCATTAAGGGTTAACACAGGTTCCCTAGAGGAGAGGTTGATGTCAGAGCTGTCTCTACGTATCTATTAATTATAGAACTGTGTGGTAGGAAATATGGGTGATTTTTATGCCAGAGAATAGGTTCAGTCATTATTAACAAATTTCATCAATGAGCCCTTATAGATGTTTCTTAAAGAAGCTCATTTCCCTCTAGGTATGCCACATGTTACACTCACGCATTAAATACTTACCCAGCCATGAGTATGAGCTTCCCAGACCTCTGACTATGTGGAATGTAACTGACTGACTGAGAACTTCAGCGGCTGCTCTCTGAAATGTATCACCTTGTTTGTGCCCGGCCCCTGCTTCCAACAGCCAGCTCCCCTCAGTGAGGGAGCCCAGCAGGGATACCAGACAAGCCTGAGAGAAAGACCTTCTTTGATGCCCAGCAGCCTTGCTAACCCTTTCTCATACTGCACGGAAGCAGAGAAAGCTTGCATCTGACCTTCCTTCCCTCTCTCCTTCACTCAGGGTTAGCCTTGCAGGGTGGGCTGACTGCTCTCCCAGCTTGATCCAACGCTCTCCCAATTTTCTCTCGCACAAGACTTCCATGTCATAAAATTGTGCGTTTAATCCCATCGTGTTACTTGTTTCTCAGAAGATTTGGACTGACAGAGCACAAAAAAGTTCTCGAATTGTAACAAAAATACTTTAAAACAAATATTGTTTACCTTCTGACTTCTGCCTTATAAAAAAATGAATAGAAGATATTATAAAGATAATATTGAATTATCACGTTAGATTAGGAATCACCTGCCCACGATCTAAAGAAAGAATCATTTGAAGGAACACATCATACCTTATATATGGTATCTGTTGTTTAGCATGTTTCTGGAATATAGTGAGTATACAAATAAATGTTGATTGAATGAATGAACTGCATTTGAAAATTAAGTATTTTAAGGACAAACGTAATATCCCTATGATATTTTGAAATTGTAAATTACTTAAAAACTATGTAAACTCTGGTAATACTTATGCATCTAGGGTGGAAGCGGACATGATGATATATAAATGCTAACTTTTTTGTGTGTGTGGTAAAATATATACAACATAAAACTTACCATATTAACCACCTTAAGTATACAATTCAGTGGTAATATATTCCCACTCTTGTGCAGCCATCACCACTATCAATCTCCAGATATTTTTCATCAACCCAAACTGAAACTTCGCGTGCATTAAACAGTGACTCCCGATTCTCCCCTCCCCCCAGCTCCTGGTAACCACTATTGTACTTCCTGTCTCTATGAATTTGACTATTCTAGGTACCGCGTGTAAGCGGAATCATACAATATTTATCCTTTTGTGCCTGGCTTATTTCACTTAGCATGTTTTTAACTTTCATACATGTTATAGCATGTATCCAAATTTATCCAAGTCCATTCCTTGTTAAGGCTGAATAATATTCCCTTGTATGTCTTTACCACATTTTGTTTTTCCGTTCATCTGCTGATGGAAGGTTTGAGTTACTTCCACTTTTTGGCTATTGTGAATAATGTTGCTGTGAACATCTGTGTACAAATATCTGTTCAAGTCCCTGCTTTCCATTATTTTTGGTATATATCTAGAAGTGGAATTATTGGATCATGTGGTAATTCTATGTTTAATTTTTTGAGGAACCATCATAATTTTTTTCCACAATGGCTGCACCATTTTACATTCCCACCAGCAATGCAAAAGGGTTGCAATTTCTCCACATCTTCACCAACACATCCATTCTGCTGGATGTGAAGTGGTTTCTCATTGTGTTTTTAATTTGCATTTCCCTAATGATTAGTTTGGTGAACATCTTTTCATGTGCTTATTGGCTGTTTATATATCTTTTTTGAGAAATATCTATTCAAGTCTTTTGTCCATTTATTAAGTGGGTTGTTTGTTTTATTGTTGTCAAGTTGTAGGAGTTCTTTATATATTCTGGATATTAACCCCTTATCAGATATATGATTTTCCAGTGTTTTTTCCCATTCTGTGGTTTGCCCTTTCACTCTGTTGATAGTATCCTTTGATGCATATAAGTTTTCAATTTTACTGAAATCCAATTTATTTATCTTCTTTCTTTTGTTGTCTGTGTTTTGGATGTCATATACAAGAAATCATCACTAAATCCAATGACATGAGGCTTTTCTTCTAAATGTTTTCTTCTAAAAGTTTTATAGCTTTATTTCTTATGTTTTGGTTTTTGATCCACTTTGAGTTAACTTTTGTGTATGGTGTAAGGTAAGGGTCCAATTTCACGCTTTTGCATGTAGATATCCAGTTTTCCCAGGACTATTTGTTGAAAAGCCAGTCCTTTCCCCATTGAATGATCTTGACACTTCTGTCAAAAATCTTTTGACCATACATGCAAGGTTTTAGTTCTGGGCTTTCGACTTTATCACATTGGTCTATATGTCTTTTTTTATGCCAGTACCACACTGTTTCGATTAGTATAGCTTTACAGTAAGTCTTTAAATCAGGAAATGTGTGACCTCCAAATCTGTTCTTTTTTATCAAGGTTATTTTGGCTACTTGGGGTAACCAAAATATAGATGTCCCTGGAGGTTCTATATGAAGTTTAATATGGATATTTTTATTTCTGCAAAAAACATCATTAGGATTTTGATAGAGACTACATTGAACTTGTAGATCACTTTAGGTAGTATTGTCAATTGAGCAATGTTAAGTCTTCCAATCTGTGAGCATGGAACGTCTTCCCATTGATATGTGTCTTCTTTAATTTCTTTCAACAATATTTTGGAGTTTTTAGTTATTAAGTCTTTTCCCTCCTTGGCTAAGTTTCTTCTTAAATTTTTTTTTTTTTTTTTTGATGCTATTGTAAATGGAATTGTTTTCTCGCAACGTTGTTTTTGGATTGTTCATTGTTAGGGTATAGAAATGCAACTGAATTTTGCATTTTGACTTTGTATCCTGTAACTTTGCTGAATTCATTTAATATTTCTAATGGTGTGTGTGTGTAATATTCAGGGTTTTCTACATACCATGTCAACTGTGAACAGAGATAATTTTATTTCTTCCTTTCCAATTTAGATGCCTTTTATTCCTTCACCTTGACTAATTGCTCTGGCTAGGAGTTCCAGGACTATGTTGAACAGAAGTGGTGAAATCAAGCATCCTTGTCTTCTTCCTGATCTTAAAGGAAAAGCTTTCAGTCTCTCACCATTGACCATGATATTGGTTTTGGATTTTTCATATATGAGCTTTATTAGTGAGTGGTTTTATCATGTATTTTGTCAAATGCTCTTTCAATTATGCATCAATTATGTGGTTTTTCTCCTTCATTTTATTAATGGGCTGTGTTACATTGATTGATTTTTCCTGCTGAAACATCTTTACATTCCAGGCATAAATCTCTCTTGGTCATGGTATAATCCTTTTCGTGTGCTGCTGAATTTGGTTTCTGGGATTTTATTGAAGATTTTTGCATCAATATTAGTATGGGATATTGGCCTGCAGTTTTCTTTTCTTGTAGTGTCTTTTTCTGGCTTTGGTATCAGAGTAATGCTGACCTCATAGAATGAGTTAGGAAGTGCTCTCTCCTCTTTAATTTTGTGGAAGAGTTTGAGAAAGGTTGGCATCAATTCTCCTTTAAATGTTTGTTAGAATTCCCCAGTGAAGCCATCTGGTCTGGTAGGACTTTTTGCAGCACAAACACAGACTTGGCAAGCCACTGGTAATCTAACCCAGCAAAGCCCCAGGGGGAAGTGGCAATTTCTTAGAGAGCTTGGATCATACAAAATACGGGTAATTTGGTCGCTTCAATTTGATTCTGTATGGCAAAGCCTCTGACTGTACAAAATAAAGTTAAGGTCAAGTTGGTGAATTGAAAAATATTGTTAAGTGAGCTTATTCAGTGACTTATTCTCACTGTTATCTTTGGAAACCTCATTAAGAGCATGGTTACACTCACTACATGCATAGTCTTTCTGAATGCTTAGGAATTGACTGAAGCAAACTGAGAGATAAAGCCATCTTTTCTCTAATAAAAATTAACTGTATTTTTACTTACTTGGCATCTATTTATAAGCAATGGGATAGAATGGTGTGATGTGATGAATTTCCTTTATTATACCTATCAGGGCATCATAACACTAGTTTCCCTACTCTCCTAGCTTTTAGGTAACACAAAAGAAATGACATTAATTTATGGTTCTGAATCTCTGGTTCAGTACCAAAGGACCTAATTTTTCCTCAATGGTTTGGTCAGACTTACATTTTTACAGCCCACTTTGGGCCTCTATATGATCTAACAAAATAGTAAAAGAGTGTTCCACAGTAAGCCCATAAATACATAAGCTCTAAGGATTGAACTAATTGTGAGGAAAATATGGATTCTACTGTAAATACAATAAATTTTCTAAATGCATACAGTAAATAGTAAGCATTATATCCATGAATGAAGTTTAATTTGCTAAAGATGGGCTAATAAATTTTTATTAAAGTCTATTTTCAATCATATCAACATTATTCCAGAAAGACTCAAAATTACTATCTCTATTATTTACTACAGTAACAATTAAATATATTTCACTTAATTCTTACAAAATTTAAATATTACAGAAATTGTTTTAAAAACTTCATAAAACTAACTAAATCACCAATACATTTTGGTTTAAAATCTTTATTTGAATCAATCTCTGAGCCTTGATACTTTTCAAGCAATGCACATATTCCTAAAAAATAGTGTTTGTATAGAACTACAATGTTTGCAAAGTGCCTTTACAAATTCTGGAAAGATGGCAGAGTAGATATTAGTATTTGGGATTAGAGAACAAGAGTGAGTTGACCAGTGTTTCTTGTGTATCTTCCTTATGCATTTATAAACTGACAGTTTTCTCCATCTCGGCATGTTATAGCTATTCACATTTCACACAGGTTGATGTGTTATATGAGACTGTTCTTCATTCTTCGGGCTGTTTAGTATTCCTGGGCTTGCTAGGTAAGTTCTGCTTGAGTTTTCTTAGACGTTGAAGCAGCAAGAAAAGCATGCACTCATTTATCCAAAAGCCCCTAGGAAGCATCATGCTCCCAGGTGAGAACCTCTGACCTGGAGGCATTCTAGTGCTCAACACAAGTTCTGAAACCTGTTTTTGTTGTTGTTGTTCTTGTTGTTTTGAGGAAGATTAGCCCTGAGCTGACATCTGCTGCCAATCCTCCTCTTTTGGCTGAGGAGGACTGGCCCTGAGCTAACATCTGTGCCCATA
Source organism: Equus quagga (assembly GCF_021613505.1). Lineage (NCBI taxonomy): Eukaryota > Metazoa > Chordata > Mammalia > Perissodactyla > Equidae > Equus > Equus quagga. Next base: position 42,697,731 of record NC_060269.1, on the reverse strand, counting down.
TTCCTCTACTTTATTTGTGGGACGCCTGCCACAGCATGGCTTGATAAGCAGTGTGTAGGTCCACACCTGGGATCCAAACTGGTGAACCCCAGATCACTGAAGTGGAGCACATGAACTTAACCACTCTGCCACCAGGCTGCCCCTGAAACCTGTTTTAAATCACTCTATAACAAAGGCTTACTTCATGGTTATTTTGTGATTAAAATTTTCATAATAATTAATTGTTTGTAACTGGGGATAAAATTGATTAATTGACTAAGGGAAGAGTAACTAAATGACCTCTTTA